>NC_061855.1:19765535-19790535 GCF_019202785.1 Penaeus chinensis | reverse complement strand
AGATATCAGGAAAGATAGTGAAGACGCAGAAAGAGAATATATGAAAGAGCTAGGATGGACAGAGAGAGGGAAGGGGGGGGGGGCGGGGAGAGGGAGGGAGGGAGAGAGAGAGCGAGGGGAAGGGAAAACAGACAAATTGTTAAGAGATAGGGGAGGGAAGACAGACAAATTGTTAGAAAAAAAAAATTTAATGGGAGAGAGAAAAAAAAGAGGAAGAAGGGGAGGGAGAGCAAAAGAGAGAGGGGGAGGGAGGGAGAGGTAGAGAGAGAGAGAGAATAAAGAAATCAGGAAGAAGGAGGAAACGAATACAAAAGGAGGTGGAGGATGATAATGAGTAAGAGTTGAAGAATTGAAGACAGACAGATGTAGAGAAATAATTTGAATGAATGAGAGAGAGAGAAAAAGAGGAGGGAAGGAGGGGGAGAGAGAGAGAAAGATGGTGAGAAAGAAAACAAGAAATAGGAGGTGGAGAAAGAAAGAGGAGAAGGAGGAAGGAGATAACAAGGAAGAGAGAAAGAGAGAGGAAGGACAGGTAGGAAAAGAGAAAAGTTTTAGGAGCGGGAGAGTGAGAGATGGGGAGGGAAAAAGAGAGAAATTGTTAAAGAAAGAATGTGAATGAGAGATAGGGAGAGGAAAGGGATGAGGAGGAGGTAGAGGGAGAGAGAAGGAGGGGGAAAGAGAGAGAGGAGGAGGGAGGGAGAGAGAATAATAAATATGAAGAAGAGAGAGCAAGAGGAGAAACTTAAGGAAAATAAAGAGCAAGAGGAAGAGGAAGGAAGGATGATAAGGAGAGAGGGAGATGGGGAAAAAGAGAAAGGAGAGAGAGAAAAAGGAGGAGGAGGAGGAGGGGGTGAGACAGAGATAAAGAGGAGGAGGGACAGGTAACCAGACAGAGATTGTATATAAGAGATATCAGGAAAGATAGTGAGGACGCATAAAGAAAGTATAGGTAGGACAAGACAGGGAAGGAAGAGAAAAAAAGAGAGGGGGAAAGGAGGGAGGGAGGGAGGGAGGGAGAGAGAGAGAGAAAGATAAAGAGAGAGAGAAAGAGAGAGAGAGAGAGAGAGAGAGAGAGAGAGAGAGAGAGAGAGAGGAGAGAGAGAGAGAGAGAGAGAGAGAGAGGGAGAGAGAAGAAGGACCGGAAGAGAGGACAGGAAAGAGAGAGAGAGAAAGAGAGAGAGAGAGAAAGAGAGAGAGAGGGGGGGGGAGGGGGAGGACAGGAAGAGAGGACAGGAGAGAGAAAGAGAGAGAGAGAGAAAGAGAGAGAGAGAGAGAAAGAGAGAGAAGAGAGAGAGAGAGAGAGAGAGAGAGAGAGAGAGAGAGAGAGAGAGAGAGAGAGAGAGAGAGAGAGAGAGAGAGAGAGAGAGAGAGAGGCAGAGAGAGGAAGGACCGGAAGAGAGGACAGGAAAGAGAGAGAGAGAAAGAGAGAGAGAGAGAGAGGGGGGGGAAGGGGAGGACAGAAAGAGAGGACAGGAGAGAGAGAGAGGGAGAGAGAGAGAGAGAGAGAGAGTGAGAGAGAGAGAGAGAGAGAGAGAGAGAGAGAGAGAGAGAGAGAGAGAGAGAGAGAGAGAGAGAGAGAGAGAGAGAGATGGTGGAAGGGAAGACAGACATTGTTAGAGAAAGTATGTGAATGAAGGAGAGAAAAGGGATGAGGAGAGGGTGGAAGGAGAGAGAAGGAGAGGAAGGAAGAGAGGGAAAAGGAAGGGAGAGAGAGGGAGGGAAGGAGTAGGGGAGACAGTTTGGGGCTTGAGTAGATAGTTTTGAATATCTTCAAGAGTTTCTGTCTCAGTTTCTTCAACTCTTACTCATTATCATCCTCCACCTCCTTTTACTATTCGTTTCCTCCTTCTTCTCATTTCTTTTATTCTCTCTCTCTCTCTACCTCTCCCTTCCTCCCCCTCTCTCTTTTGCTCTCCCTCCCCTTCTTCCTCTTTTTTTTCTCTCTCCCACTCAATTTTTTTTTCTAACAATTTGTCTGCCTTCCCTCCCCTATCTATTAACATTTGTCTGTTTTCCCTTCCCCTCGCTCTCTCTCCCTCACTCCCTCTCCCCCCCCCCTCCCTCTCTCTGTCTCATCCTAGCTCTTTCATAAATTCTCTTTCTGCTTCTTCACTATCTCTCCTGATCTCTCTCTTTTTTACCGTCTTTCTCCCTCTGCCTCCCCCCGCCGCCACTCTCTCCCTCTTCCTCCCTCTCCTTTTTAGCTTACTCTCATTCACATTCTTTCTTTAACAATTTCTCTCTTTTCCCTCCCCATCTCTCACTCCCGCTCCTAAATCTTTTCTCTTTTCCTACCTGTCCTTCCTCTCTCTTTCTCTCTTCCTTGTTATCTCCTTCCTCCTTCTCCTCTTTCTTTCTCCACCTCCTACTTCTTGTTTTCTTTCTCACCATCTTTCTCTCTCTCCCCCCCTCCTTCCCTCCTCTCTTTCTCTCTCTCTCATTCATTCAAATTATTTCTCTAACAATCTCTCTGTCTTCAATTCTTCAACTCTTACTCATTATCATCCTCCACCTCCTTTTGCTATTCGTTTCCTCCTTCTTCTCATTTATTTTATTCTCTCTCTCTCTCTACCTCTCCCTCCCTCCCCCTCTCTCTTTTGCTCTCCCTCCCCTTCTTCCTCTTTTTTTTTCTCTCTCCCATTCATTTTTTTTTTTTCTAACAATTTGTCTGTCTTCCCTTCCCCTAGCTCAAAGAACAGCTTCTTGCTAAGGGCATGGACTCCCCCCACCCCGACTTTGCCGAAGCCCCGCCGCGGGCACTGAGCCTGATAGAGTTCAACATAATGAGCCAGTCAATGAAAAGGAGCCTATACCCCATGCCTAGCCCACAGGGTCATTGCAGCCATCACTCCCCCGGGTAGTAGAACATACTACACGGATGGATCGGTCGATCCCTTGAGCCACACTGCAGGCGCCGGCTTTGCAGCTAGGGATGCCACGCGATCCATGAGGGTAACAGACAACGCCTCCTCGCTACAGGCAGAGGCAGTTGCAATCATGGGAGCCCTAGGCCACGCGTCCCTAAGGGAAGGACACGTGGTCATACACACAGACTCCAGGGCAGTCATTGACTGTCTTCAGCACAGCTCACCCACAGACAACATCTACCTACTGACCACGATTCTCACAATGGCACAGAGAATTCTTGCTTAGGGTAGAAGAATTATCATCAACTGGGTCCCAAGCCACATCGGCATCAGAGGGAACGAGCTTGCTGACAGACTAGCCGTCGCTGGCAGGGGTATGCCCCCAAATCCCATGACGATAAAACCGAGCCGAAAATTCCTTATGGAGAAGTGTGCCTTGGTCGGTCGTACCTTCCTACGGCAGCTCCACAGAGAGGAAACGAGAACCTCCCCCTCGGCCAGCTGGTACTCAGACGCCACAGGCTATGAACCACTGGCACTCTCTGAAGTAAGCAACAGAGGTACCGAAGTCATTCTTCACAGAATGCGCCTAGGTTACCACTGTGCATGGCAGATTATCCCAACAATCGAACGCGATGAATGGTGCTGCAAGCACTGCGGCGAGCCGAACGCCACACTAGTCCACTACCTAGAAAATTGTGACCATAAACAATTCCTGAGACATGGACCGCCCACAACAGCCGCCGTGCTGGTAAAGAGGCTATGCGAAATGCTTACACCATGGCGGCAGGAGCGCTTGCTGGCAATCCCGCCGCCACGGTAAGCACCGAGTGTCAGACAACTCAATGAGACAGCCGTAAAAAGCTGACACAGGCCGAAGCTAGAACTTCGCAAACCAAACCACCACCATCCCTTCCCCCCATCTCTCTCTTTGTCTCGTTCTACCTCTCACTAACTCTCTTTCTTTTTTTACTCTCTCTCTCTCTCTCTCTCTCTCTCTCTCTCTCTCTCTCTCTCTCTCTCTCTCTCTCTCTCTCTCCACCTCCTTTTTTCACATTCTGTCTTCTCTCCCCCATCTCTCTCTCATCTTTAATTTTCCCTACCTGTCCTTCCTCTCTCTCTCTCTCTCTCTCTCTCTCTCTCTCTCTCTCTCTCTCTCTCTCTCTCTCTCTCTCTCTCTCTCTCTCTATCTATCTATCTCTTTCTCTTCCTCTCCCTCCTCTTCCTTTTCAACTTTTCATCGCGCATTTCTACGATTTGTGTATGAAAGACCGCCTGGCTCCCTCACCCCTTATCCTCCTTCTCTTTCTCTCTCGCTCTCTCACTCTTCTTCCTTATATCGTTCCTCCTCCTCTTACTCTTTATTTTCCTCCACCTTCTCCTCTCGTTCTCTCTTCTTCCTCATATTTCTTGTTCCCCCTCTGTCTCTCTCTCCCTCTCCCTCTCTCTGCCCTCTATCTCTCTCTCCCTCTCCCTCCCTCTACCCTCTCTCTCATCCTCTACCTCTCTCTCCCTCCACCTCCTCCTCATCCTTCTTCTCTCTCTCTCTCTCTTATTCAAATTCTTCCTCTATCTCTCTGTCTTCCCTTCTCCTGTCTCTCTATCTCTCTCTCTATCTCATCCTAGCTCTTTCCTTACATACTTCCTGAGAGAGGAAGGACAGGTAGGAAAAGAGAAAAGGTTTAGGAGCGGGAGTGAGAGATGGGGAGGGAAAAGAGATAAATTGTTAAAGAAGGAATGTGAATGAGAGTAAGCGAAAAAGGAGAGGGAGGAAGAGGGAGAGAGTGGCGGCGGGGGGAGGGGGAGGCAGAGGGAGAAAGACGGTAAAAAAGAGAGAGATCAGGAGAGATAGTGAAGACGCAGAAAGAGAATATATAAAAGAGCTAGGATGAGACAGAGAGAGGGAGGGGGGGGAGAGGGAGGGAGGGAGAGAGAGAGATGGGAAGGGAAAACAGACAAATTGTTAAGAGATAGGGGAGGGAAGACAGACAAATTGTTAGAAAAATAATTGAATGGGAGAGAGAAAAAAAAGAGGAAGAAGGGGAGGGAGAGCAAAAGAGAGAGGGGGAGGGAGGGAGAGGTAAAGAGAGAGAGAGAATAAAAGAAATGAGAAGGAGGAAACGAATACCAAAAGGAGGTGGAGGATGATAATGAGTAAGAGTTGAAGAATTGAAGACAGACAGATTGTTAGAGAAATAATTTGAATGAATGAGAGAGAGAGAAAAAGAGGAGGGAAGGAGGGGGAGAGAGAGAGAAAGATGGTGAGAAAGAAAACAAGAAATAGGAGGTGGAGAAAGAAAGAGGAGAAGGAGGAAGGAGATAACAAGGAAGAGAGAAAGAGAGAGGAAGGACAGGTAGGAAAAGAGAAAAGTTTTAGGAGCGGGAGTGAGAGATGGGGAGGGAAAAGAGAGAAATTGTTAAAGAAAGAATGTGAATGAGAGATAGGGAGAGGAAAGGGATGAGGAGGAGGTAGAGGGAGAGAGAGGGAGGGGGGAAGAGAGAGAGGAGGAGGGAGGGAGAGGGAGAGGGAGATAGACACAGAGAATAATAAATATGAAGAAGAGAGAGCAAGAGGAGAAACTTAAGGAAAATAAAGAGCAAGAGGAAGAGGAAGGAAGGATGATAAGGAGAGAGGGAGATGGGGAAAAAGAGAAAGGAGAGAGAGAAAAAGGAGGAGGAGGAGGAGGGGGTGAGACAGAGATAAAGAGGAGGAGGGACAGGTAACCAGACAGAGATTGTATATAAGAGATATCAGGAAAGATAGTGAGGACGCATAAAGAAAGTATAGGTAGGACAAGACAGGGAAGGAAGAGAAAAAAAGAGAGGGGGAAAGGAGGGAGGGAGGGAGGGAGGGAGAGAGAGAGAGAAAAAGATAAAGAGAGAGAGAGAGAGAGAGAGAGAGAGAGAGAGAGAGAGAGAGAGAGAGAGAGAGAGAGAGAGAGAGGCAGAGAGAAGAAGGACCGGAAGAGGACAGGAAAGAGAGAGAGAGGGAAAGAGAGAGAGAGGGGGGGGGAGGGGGAGGACAGGAAGAGAGGACAGGAGAGAGAGAGAGAGAGAGAGAGAGAGAGAGAGAGAGAGAGAGAGAGAGAGAGAGAGAGAGAGAGAGAGAGAGAGAGAGAGAGAGGCAGAGAGAGGAAGGACCGGAAGAGAGGACTGGAAAGAGAGAGAGAGAGAGAGAGAGGAGGGGGGGGGAGGACAGAAAGAGAGGACAGGAGAGAGAGAGAGAAAGAGAGAGAGAGAGAGAGAGAGAGAGAGAGAGAGAGAGAGAGAGAGAGAGAGAGAGAGAGAGAGAGAGAGAGAGAGAGAGAGATGGTGGAAGGGAAGACAGACATTGTTAGAGAAAGAATGTGAATGAAGGAGAGAAAAAGGATGAGGAGAGGGTGGAAGGAGAGAGAAGGAGAGGAAGAAAGAGAGGGAAACGGAAGGGAGAGAGAGGGAGGGAAGGAGTAGGGGAGACAGAGAACAAGAAATGTGAGGAAGAAGAGAGAGCGAGAGCAGAGACGGTAATAAGAGAGATATCAGGAGAGGTGGTGAGGACGCAGAAAAAAGTATAGGAGAGAGAGGGGGAGCTATGGGGGAGGGAAGACAGACAGATTGTTAGAGAAAGTGTGTGAATGTGAGTCAGCAAAAAAAAAAGGAAGGTGGAGGGAGAAGGGGAGGGGGCAGAGACGAAAAAAAAAAAAAAAAAAAAAAAAAGACGAGAGATATCAGCAGAGTTAGTGAGAATGCAGAAAGTATGTATAGGAAAGAGCTAGGATGAGATAGAGAGAGAGATAGAGAGATAGAGGAAGAATTTGAATAAAAGAGAGAGAGAGAGAGGAAGGATGAGGAGGAGGTGGAGGGAGAGAGAGGTAGAGGATGAGAGAGAGGGTAGAGGGAGGGAGAGGGAGAGAGAGATAGAGGGCAGAGAGAGGGAGAGGGAGAGAGAGACAGAGGGGGAACAAGAAATATGAGGAAGAAGAGAGAACGAGAGGAGAAGGTGGAGGAAAATAAAGAGAAGAGGAGGAGGAACGATATAAGGAAGAAGAGTAAGAGAGCGAGAGAGAAAATTGAAGGAGGATAAGGGGTGAGGGAGCCAGGCGGTCTTTCATACACAAATCGTGGAAATGCGCGATGAAAAGTTAAAAAGGAAGAGGAGGGAGAGGAAGAGAAAGAGTGAAAAAGAGACAGGAGTAGGGAAATGAAGGTGAATAGGAGGAGGGCGGAGATGACGAGTAAGGTAGAGAGAGAGAGAGAGAGAGAGAGAGAGAGAGAGAGAGAGAGAGAGAGAGAGAGAGAGAGAGAGAGAGGAAGGACAGGTAGGGAAAATTAAGGATGAGAGAGAGATGGGGGAGAGAAGACAGAATGTGAAAAAGGAGGTGGAGAGAGAGGGAGAGAGAGAGAGAGAGAGAGAGAGAGAGAGAGAGAGAGAGAGAGAGAGAGAGAGAGAGAGAGAGAGAGAGAGAGAGAGAGATTGATTTGAGAGAGAGAGAGTAAAAAAAGAAAGAGAGTTAGTGAAAAGTTGAACGAGACAAAGAGAGAGATGGGGAAGGGAAGACGGACAAATTGTTAGAAAAAAAAAATTGAATGGGAGAGAGAAAAAAAAAGAGGAAGAAGGGGAGGGAGAGCAAAAGAGAGAGGGGGAGGGAGGGAGAGGTAGAGAGAGAGAGAGAATAAAAGAAATGAGAAGGAGGAAACGAATACCAAAAGGAGGTGGAGGATGATAATGAGTAAGAGTTGAAGAATTGAAGACAGACAGATTGTTAGAGAAATAATTCGAATGAATGAGAGAGAGAGAAAGAGAGAAGGGAAGGAGGGAGAGAGAGAGAGAAAGATGGTGAGAAAGAAAACAAGAAATAGGAGGTGGAGAAAGAAAGAGGAGAAGGAGGAAGGAGATAACAAGGAAGAGAGAAAGAGAGAGGAAGGACAGGTAGGAAAAGAGAAAAGTTTTAGGAGCGGGAGTGAGAGATGGGGAGGGAAAAGAGAGAAATTGTTAAAGAAAGAATGTGAATGAGAGTAAGCGAAAAAGAAGAGGGAGGAAGAGGGAGAGAGTGGCGGCGGGGGGAGGGGGAGGTAGAGGGAGAAAGACGGTAAAAAAGAGAGAGATCAGGAGAGATAGTGAAGACGCAGAAAGAGAATATATGAAAGAGCTAGGATGAGACAGAGGGAGGGAGGGGGGGGGGAGGGAGAGAGAGAGAGGGGAAGGGAAAAAAGACAAATTGTTAAGAGATAGGGGAGGGAAGACAGACAAACAGTCAGAAGAAGAGTGAATGAGAGTGTGAGCAAAAAATGAGTGGGAGGAGGTGGAGGGCGAGGGAGAGGGAGAGAGGGGCGGGGGAGAGCTAGTGATAGAGAGGGGGGGGAGAGCTAGAGAGAGAAAAAATAAGAAATGTGAAGAAAAGAGGAAGAGGAAAAGATTATAGAGAACAACAGAGAACAAGATTAGGAGGAATATAAGGAAGAAGAGTGAGAGGAGGAGAGAAGGAAGGAGTTCCTACACCCTCCCCTATACCTATCCCTCCTACATCTTACTTCCCCAATTCTTCCTCCTACCTTCCCCAGTCAAATTCGTTTGCCGTTTTAAATCCAGACACTCTAATCACTAATGCAACCAACACGTGTCCTCTCCCTCCCCGCACTACCTGCAGCAGACAGACTAAACGTTCCACCCCTTCTTCTCCTTCCACACACTCACCTCCACCTACTTCCTCTACTCCTGAGACAGAAACTCTTGAAGATATTCAAAACTATCTACTCAAGTCCCAAACTGACACCGAAACCCCTCCTCAACCTTTAAATTCCACAACTCCCGCTCCCTCCACACTCATATTCCTCCTACACCCCTTCCACCTACTCCCTCCCAACACAGCCCTCGCCCCCCCCCCCCCCCCCCCGCCCTCCCCCCAGCTCCAGCTCCACCTACATTAATCCTCCCTCCATCCCCTCTATCCCTTCCACTCCCTCCAGGATACACACGTGAATCCCTTATGCCCTTCCCCTGATCCTCCCCCTGATACCTCTCCTGATACAACCCCCCCCCCCCCTTCTCATTCCTTATATCATCCCCTAGCTCCTTCCCCTTCAAATTCTCCAACACGCACTCTAAGCATTATCACTCATAGATCAACTAAAGTATAGCTCTCCTACAGACTTTTATGGAAAGAGTGTGAATGAGAGAGAGTGTGTGAAAAAGGAGGGGGAGGTGGAGTGAGAGAGGGAGGGCAGAGGGAGAGAGAGTGATGGTAAAAAGAGAGATATCAGGAGAGTTAATGAGGATGCAGAAAGAAAGTGTAGATAAGAGGTAGAGAGAGAGATGGGGGAAGGAAAGACAAACATTATTAGAGAAAGAATGTGAATGAGAGATAGGGAGAGGAAAGGGATGAGGAGGAGGTAGAGGGAGAGAGAGGGAGGGGGAAAGAGAGAGGGGAGGAGGGAGGGAGAGGGAGAGGGAGATAGACATAGAGAATAATAAATATGAAGAAGAGAGAGCAAGAGGAGAAACTTAAGGAAAATAAAGAGCAAGAGGAGGAGGAAGGAAGGATGATAAGGAGAGAGGGAGATGGGAAAAAAGAGAAAGGAGAGAGAGAGAAAAAGGAGGAGGAGGGGGTGAGACAGAGAGAAAGAGGAGGAGGGGGTGAGACAGAGAGAAAGAGGAGGAGGGACAGGTAACCAGACAGAGATTGCATATAAGAGATATCAGGAAAGATAGTGAAGACGCAGAAAGAGAATATATGAAAGAGCTAGGATGAGACAGAGAGAGGGAAGGGGGGGGGGGGAGAGGGAGGGAGGGAGAGAGAGCGAGGGGAAGGGAAAACAGACAAATTGTTAAGAGATAGGGGAGGGAAGACAGACAAATTGTTAGAAAAAAAAAATTGAGTGGGAGAGAGAAAAAAAAGAGCAAGAAGGGGAGGGAGAGCAAAAGAGAGAGGGGAAGGGAGGGAGAGGTAAAGAGAGAGAGAGAATAAAAGAAATGAGAAGGAGGAAACGAATACCAAAAGGAGGTGGAGGATGATAATGAGTAAGAGTTGAAGAATTGAAGACAGACAGATTGTTAGAGAAATAATTTGAATGAATGAGAGCGAGAGAAAAAGAGGAGGGAAGGAGGGGGAGAGAGAGAGAAAGATGGTGAGAAAGAAAACAAGAAATAGGAGGTGGAGAAAGAAAGAGGAGAAGGAGGAAGGAAATAACAAGGAAGAGAGAAAGAGAGAGGAAGGACAGGTAGGAAAAGAGAAAAGTTTTAGGAGCGGGAGTGAGAGATGGGGAGGGAAAAGAGAGAAATTGTTAAAGAAAGAATGTGAATGAGAGATAGGGAGAGGAAAGGGATGAGGAGGAGGTAGAGGGAGAGAGAGGGAGGGGGGAAGAGAGAGAGGAGGAGGGAGGGAGAGGGAGAGGGAGATAGACACAGAGAATAATAAATATGAAGAAGAGAGAGCAAGAGGAGAAACTTAAGGAAAATAAAGAGCAAGAGGAAGAGGAAGGAAGGATGATAAGGAAAGAGGGAGATGGGGAAAAAGAGAAAGGAGAGAGAGAAAAAGGAGGAGGAGGAGGAGGGGGTGAGACAGAGATAAAGAGGAGGAGGGACAGGTAACCAGACAGAGATTGTATATAAGAGATATCAGGAAAGATAGTGAGGACGCATAAAGAAAGTATAGGTAGGACAAGACAGGGAAGGAAGAGAAAAAAAGAGAGGGGGAAAGGAGGGAGGGAGGGAGGGAGGGAGGGAGGGAGGGAGGGAGGGAGGGAGGGAGGGAGGGAGGGAGGGAGAGAGAGAGATAAAGAGAGAGAGAGAGAGAGAGAGAGAGAGAGAGAGAGAGAGAGAGAGAGAGAGAGGCAGAGAGAAGAAGGACCGGAAGAGGACAGGAAAGAGAGAGAGAGAGGGGGGAGGGGGAGGACAGGAAGAGAGGACAGGAGAGAGAGAGAGAGAGAGAGAGAGAGAGAGAGAGAGAGAGAGAGAGAGAGAGAGAGAGAGAGAGGCAGAGAGAGGAAGGACCGGGAGAGAGGACAGGAAAGAGAGAGAGAGAGAGAGGGGGGGGGGGGAGGACAGGAAGAGAGGACAGGAGAGAGAGAGGGAGAGAGAGAGAGAGAGAGAGAGAGAGAGAGAGAGAGAGAGAGAGAGAGAGAGAGAGAGATGGTGGAAGGGAAGACAGACATTGTTAGAGAAAGAATGTGAATGAAGGAGAGAAAAAGGATGAGGAGAGGGTGGAAGGAGAGAGAAGGAGAGGAAGAAAGAGAGGGAAAAGGAAGGGAGAGAGAGTGAAAAAGAGACAGAGACAGGAGTAGGGAAATGAAGGTGAATAGGAGGAGGGCGGAGATGACGAGTAAGGGAGAGAGAGAGAGAGAGAGAGAGAGAGAGAGAGAGAGAGAGAGAGAGAGAGAGAGAGAGAGAGAGAGAGAGAGAGAGAGAGGAAGGACAGGTAGGGAAAATTAAGGATGAGAGAGAGATGGGGGAGAGAAGACAGAATGTGAAAAAGGAGGTGGAGAGAGAGGGAGAGAGAGAGAGAGAGAGAGAAAGAGAGAGAGAGAGAGAGAGAGAGAGAGAGAGAGAGTTAAAAAAAGAAAGAGAGTTAGTGAAAGGTAGAACGAGACAAAGAGAGAGATGGGGGAAGGGAAGACGGACAAATTGTTAGAAAAAAAAATGTAATGGGAGAGAGAAAAAAGAGGAAGAAGGGGAGGGAGAGCAAAAGAGAGAGGGGGAGGGAGGGAGAGGTAGAGAGAGAGAGAGAATAAAAGAAATGAGAAGGAGGAAACGAATACCAAAAGGAGGTGGAGGATGATAATGAGTAAGAGTTGAAGAATTGAAGACAGACAGATTGTTAGAGAAATAATTTGAATGAATGAGAGAGAGAGAAAGAGAGAAGGGAAGGAGGGAGAGAGAGAGAGAAAGATGGTGAGAAAGAAAACAAGAAATAGGAGGTGGAGAAAGAAAGAGGAGAAGGAGGAAGGAGATAACAAGGAAGAGAGAAAGAGAGAGGAAGGACAGGTAGGAAAATAGAAAATGTTTAGGAGCGGGAGTGAGAGATGGGGAGGGAAAGGAGAGAAATTGTTAAAGAAAGAATGTGAATGAGAGTAAGCGAAAAAAGAGAGGGAGGAAGAGGGAGAGAGTGGCGGCGGGGGGAGGGGGAGGCAGAGGGAGAAAGACAGTAAAAAAGAGAGAAATCAGGAGAGATAGTGAAGACGCAGAAAGAGAATATATAAAAGAGCTAGGATGAGACAGAGAGAGGGAGGGGGGGGAGGGAGAGGGAGTGAGGGAGAGAGAGAGAGCGGAAGGGAAAACAGACAAATTGTTAAGAGATAGGGGAGGGAAGACAGACAAACAGTCAGAAGAAGAGTGAATGAGAGTGTGAGCAAAAAATGAGTGGGAGGATGTGGAGGGCGAGGGAGAGGGAGAGAGGGGCGGGGGAGAGCTAGAGAGAGAGAGGGGGGGGGGAGCTAGAGAGAGAAAAAATAAAAAATGTGAAGAAAAGAGCGAGATGAAAAGATTATAGAGAACAATAGAGAACAAGATTAGGAGGAATATAAGGAAGAAGAGTGAGAGGAGGAGAGAAGGAAGGAGTTCCTACACCCTCCCCTATACCTATCCCTCCTACATCTTACTTCCCCAATTCTTCTTCCAACCTTCCCCAGTCAAATTCGTTTGCCGTTCTAAATCCAGACACTCTAATCACTAATGCAACCAACACGTGTCCTCTCCCTCCCCGCACTACCTGCATCAGACAGACTAAACGTTCCACCCCTTCTTCTCCTTCCACACACTCACCTCCACCTACTTCCTCTACTCCTGAGACAGAAACTCTTGAAGATATTCAAAACTATCTACTCAAGTCCCAAACTGACACCGAAACCCCTCCTCAACCTTTAAATTCCACAACTCCCGCTCCCTCCACACTCATATTCCTCCTACACCCCTTCCACCTACTCCCTCCCAACACAGCCCTCGCCCCCCCCCCCCCCTCCCCCCAGCTCCAGCTCCACCTACATTAATCCTCCCTCCATCCCCTCTATCCCTTCCACTCCCTCCAGGATACACACGTGAATCCCTTATGCCCTTCCCCTGATCCTCCCCCTGATACCTCTCCTGATACAACACCACCTCCCCCCCCCCCCCTCCTTCTCATTCCTTATATCATCCCCTAGCTCCTTCCCCTTCAAATTCTCCAACACGCACTCTAAGCATTATCACTCATAGATCAACTAAAGTATAGCTCTCCTACAGACTTTTATGGAAAGAGTGTGAATGAGAGAGAGTGTGTGAAAAAGGAGGGGGAGGTGGAGTGAGAGAGGGAGGGCAGAGGGAGAGAGAGTGATGGTAAAAAGAGAGATATCAGGAGAGTTAATGAGGATGCAGAAAGGAAGTGTAGATAAGAGGTAGAGAGAGAGATGGGGGAAGGGAAGACAAACATTATTAGAGAAAGAATGTGAATGAGAGATAGGGAGAGGAAAGGGATGAGGAGGAGGTAGAGGGAGAGAGAGGGAGGGGGAAAGAGAGAGGGGAGGAGGGAGGGAGAGGGAGAGGGAGATAGACATAGAGAATAATAAATATGAAGAAGAGAGAACAAGAGGAGAAACTTAAGGAAAATAAAGAGCAAGAGGAGGAGGAAGGAAGGATGATAAGGAGAGAGGGAGATGGGAAAAAAGAGAAAGGAGAGAGAGAGAAAAAGGAGGAGGAGGGGGTGAGACAGAGAGAAAGAGGAGGAGGGGATGAGACAGAGAGAAAGAGGAGGAGGGACAGGTAACCAGACAGAGATTGTATATAAGAGATATCAGGAAAGATAGTGAAGACGCAGAAAGAGAATATATGAAAGAGCTAGGATGAGACAGAGAGAGGGAAGGGGGGGGGGAGAGGGAGGGAGGGAGAGAGAGCGAGGGGAAGGGAAAACAGACAAATTGTTAAGAGATAGGGGAGGGAAGACAGACAAATTGTTAGAAAAAAAAAATGAGTGGGAGAGAGAAAAAAAAGAGCAAGAAGGGGAGGGAGAGCAAAAGAGAGAGGGGGAGGGAGGGAGAGGTAAAGAGAGAGAGAGAATAAAAGAAATGAGAAGGAGGAAACGAATACCAAAAGGAGGTGGAGGATGATAATGAGTAAGAGTTGAAGAATTGAAGACAGACAGATTGTTAGAGAAATAATTTGAATGAATGAGAGAGAGAGAAAAAGAGGAGGGAAGGAGGGGGAGAGAGAGAGAAAGATGGTGAGAAAGAAAACAAGAAATAGGAGGTGGAGAAAGAAAGAGGAGAAGGAGGAAGGAGATAACAAGGAAGAGAGAAAGAGAGAGGAAGGACAGGTAGGAAAAGAGAAAAGTTTTAGGAGCGGGAGTGAGAGATGGGGAGGGAAAAGAGAGAAATTGTTAAAGAAAGAATGTGAATGAGAGATAGGGAGAGGAAAGGGATGAGGAGGAGGTAGAGGGAGAGAGAGGGAGGGGGGAAGAGAGAGAGGAGGAGGGAGGGAGAGGGAGAGGGAGATAGACACAGAGAATAATAAATATGAAGAAGAGAGAGCAAGAGGAGAAACTTAAGGAAAATAAAGAGCAAGAGGAAGAGGAAGGAAGGATGATAAGGAGAGAGGGAGATGGGGAAAAAGAGAAAGGAGAGAGAGAAAAAGGAGGAGGAGGAGGAGGGGGTGAGACAGAGAGAAAGAGGAGGAGGGACAGGTAACCAGACAGAGATTGTATATAAGAGATATCAGGAAAGATAGTGAGGACGCATAAAGAAAGTATAGGTAGGACAAGACAGGGAAGGAAGAGAAAAAAAAGAGAGGGGGAAAGGAGGGAGGGAGGGAGGGAGGGAGGGAGGGAGGGAGGGAGGGAGGGAGGGAGGGAGGGAGGGAGGGAGAGAGAGAGAGAGATAAAGAGAGAGAGAGAGAGAGAGAGAGAGAGAGAGAGAGAGAGAGAGAGAGAGAGAGAGAGAGGCAGAGAGAAGAAGGACCGGAAGAGAGGACAGGAAAGAGAGAGAGAGAGGGGGGAGGGGGAGGACAGGAAGAGAGGACAGGAGAGAGAGAGAGAGAGAGAGAGAGAGAGAGAGAGAGAGAGAGAGAGAGAGAGAGAGAGAGAGAGAGAGAGAGAGAGAGGCAGAGAGAGGAAGGACCGGAAGAGAGGACAGGAAAGAGAGAGAGAGAGAGAGGGGGGGGGGGGGGAGGACAGGAAGAGAGGACAGGAGAGAGAGAGGGAGAGAGAGAGAGAGAGAGAGAGAGAGAGAGAGAGAGAGAGAGAGAGAGAGAGAGAGAGAGAGAGAGAGATGGTGGAAGGGAAGACAGACATTGTTAGAGAAAGAATGTGAATGAAGGAGAGAAAAAGGATGAGGAGAGGGTGGAAGGAGAGAGAAGGAGAGGAAGAAAGAGAGGGAAAAGGAAGGGAGAGAGAGTGAAAAAGAGACAGAGACAGGAGTAGGGAAATGAAGGTGAATAGGAGGAGGGCGGAGATGACGAGTAAGGGAGAGAGAGAGAGAGAGAGAGAGAGAGAGAGAGAGAGAGAGAGAGAGAGAGAGAGAGAGAGAGAGAGAGAGAGAGAGAGAGAGAGAGAGAGAGAGAGAGAGAGAGGAAGGACAGGTAGGGAAAATTAAGGATGAGAGAGAGATGGGGGAGAGAAGACAGAATGTGAAAAAAGGAGGTGTAGAGAGAGGGAGAGAGAGAGAGAGAGAGAGAGAAAGAGAGAGAGAGAGAGAGAGAGAGAGAGAGAGAGAGAGAGAGAGAGAGAGAGAGAGAGAGAGTAAAAAAAGAAAGAGAGTTAGTGAAAGGTAGAACGAGACAAAGAGAGAGATGGGGGAAGGGAAGACGGACAAATTGTTAGAAAAAAAAATGTAATGGGAGAGAGAAAAAAAGAGGAAGAAGGGGAGGGAGAGCAAAAGAGAGAGGGGGAGGGAGGGAGAGGTAGAGAGAGAGAGAGAATAAAAGAAATGAGAAGGAGGAAACGAATACCAAAAGGAGGTGGAGGATGATAATGAGTAAGAGTTGAAGAATTGAAGACAGACAGATTGTTAGAGAAATAATTCGAATGAATGAGAGAGAGAGAAAGAGAGAAGGGAAGGAGGGAGAGAGAGAGAGAAAGATGGTGAGAAAGAAAACAAGAAATAGGAGGTGGAGAAAGAAAGAGGAGAAGGAGGAAGGAGATAACAAGGAAGAGAGAAAGAGAGAGGAAGGACAGGTAGGAAAAGAGAAAAGTTTTAGGAGCGGGAGTGAGAGATGGGGAGGGAAAAGAGAGAAATTGTTAAAGAAAGAATGTGAATGAGAGTAAGCGAAAAAGAAGAGGGAGGAAGAGGGAGAGAGTGGCGGCGGGGGGAGGGGGAGGTAGAGGGAGAAAGACGGTAAAAAAGAGAGAAATCAGGAGAGATAGTGAAGACGCAGAAAGAGAATATATGAAAGAGCTAGGATGAGACAGAGGGAGGGAGGGGGGGGGAGGGGGAGAGGGAGAGAGAGAGAGGGGAAGGGATAACAGACAAATTGTTAAGAGATAGGGGAGGGAAGACAGACAAACAGTCAGAAGAAGAGTGAATGAGAGTGTGAGCAAAAAATGAGTGGGAGGAGGTGGAGGGCGAGGGAGAGGGAGAGAGGGGCGGGGGAGAGCTAGAGAGAGAGAGGGGGGGGGGAGCTAGAGAGAGAAAAAATAAGAAATGTGAAGAAAAGAGCGAGAGGAAAAGATTATAGAGAACAACAGAGAACAAGATTAGGAGGAATATAAGGAAGAAGAGTGAGAGGAGGAGAGAAGGAAGGAGTTCCTACACCCTCCCCTATACCTATCCCTCCTACATCTTACTTCCCCAATTCTTCTTCCAACCTTCCCCAGTCAAATTCGTTTGCCGTTCTAAATCCAGACACTCTAATCACTAATGCAACCAACACGTGCCCTCTCCCTCCCCGCACTACCTGCAGCAGACAGACTAAACGTTCCACCCCTTCTTCTCCTTCCACACACTCACCTCCACCTACTTCCTCTACTCCTGAGACAGAAACTCTTGAAGATATTCAAAACTATCTACTCAAGTCCCAAACTGACACCGAAACCCCTCCTCAACCTTTAAATTCCACAACTCCCGCTCCCTCCACACTCATATTCCTCCTACACCCCTTCCTCCTACTCCCTCCCAACACAGCCCTCGCCCCCCCCCCCTCCCCCCAGCTCCAGCTCCACCTACATTAATCCTCCCTCCATCCCCTCTATCCCTTCCACTCCCTCCAGGATACACACGTGAATCCCTTATGCCCTTCCCCTGATCCTCCCCCTGATACCTCTCCTGATACAACACCACCTCCCCCCCCCCCCCCTTCTCATTCCTTATATCATCCCCTAGCTCCTTCCCCTTCAAATTCTCCAACACGCACTCTAAGCATTATCACTCATAGATCAACTAAAGTATAGCTCTCCTACAGACTTTTATGGAAAGAGTGTGAATGAGAGAGAGTGTGTGAAAAAGGAGGGGGAGGTGGAGTGAGAGAGGGAGGGCAGAGGGAGAGAGAGTGATGGTAAAAAGAGAGATATCAGGAGAGTTAATGAGGATGCAGAAAGAAAGTGTAGATAAGAGGTAGAGAGAGAGATGGGGGAAGGGAAGACAAACATTATTAGAGAAAGAATGTGAATGAGAGATAGGGAGAGGAAAGGGATGAGGAGGAGGTAGAGGGAGAGAGAGGGAGGGGGAAAGAGAGAGGGGAGGAGGGAGGGAGAGGGAGAGGGAGATAGACATAGAGAATAATAAATATGAAGAAGAGAGAGCAAGAGGAGAAACTTAAGGAAAATAAAGAGCAAGAGGAGGAGGAAGGAAGGATGATAAGGAGAGAGGGAGATGGGAAAAAAGAGAAAAGAGAGAGAGAGAAAAGGGAGGAGGAGGGGGTGAGACAGAGAGAAAGAGGAGGAGGGACAGGTAACCAGACAGAGATTGCATATAAGAGATATCAGGAAAGATAGTGAAGACGCAGAAAGAGAATATATGAAAGAGCTAGGATGAGACAGAGAGAGGGAAGGGGGGGGGGAGAGGGAGGGAGGGAGAGAGAGCGAGGGGAAGGGAAAACAGACAAATTGTTAAGAGATAGGGGAGGGAAGACAGACAAATTGTTAGAAAAATAATTGAATGGGAGAGAGAAAAAAAAGAGGAAGAAGGGGAGGGAGAGCAAAAGAGAGAGGGGGAGGGAGGGAGAGGTAAAGAGAGAGAGAGAATAAAAGAAATGAGAAGGAGGAAACGAATACCAAAAGGAGGTGGAGGATGATAATGAGTAAGAGTTGAAGAATTGAAGACAGACAGATTGTTAGAGAAATAATTCGAATGAATGAGAGAGAGAGAAAGAGAGAAGGGAAGGAGGGAGAGAGAGAGAGAAAGATGGTGAGAAAGAAAACAAGAAATAGGAGGTGGAGAAAGAAAGAGGAGAAGGAGGAAGGAGATAACAAGGAAGAGAGAAAGAGAGAGGAAGGACAGGTAGGAAAAGAGAAAAGTTTTAGGAGCGGGAGTGAGAGATGGGGAGGGAAAAGAGAGAAATTGTTAAAGAAAGAATGTGAATGAGAGATAGGGAGAGGAAAGGGATGAGGAGGAGGTAGAGGGAGAGAGAGGGAGGGGGGAAGAGAGAGAGGAGGAGGGAGGGAGAGGGAGAGGGAGATAGACACAGAGAATAATAAATATGAAGAAGAGAGAGCAAGAGGAGAAACTTAAGGAAAATAAAGAGCAAGAGGAAGAGGAAGGAAGGATGATAAGGAGAGAGGGAGATGGGGAAAAAGAGAAAGGAGAGAGATAAAAAGGAGGAGGAGGAGGAGGGGGTGAGACAGAGATAAAGAGGAGGAGGGACAGGTAACCAGACAGAGATTGTATATAAGAGATATCAGGAAAGATAGTGAGGACGCATAAAGAAAGTATAGGTAGGACAAGACAGGGAAGGAAGAGAAAAAAAGAGTGGGGGAAAGGAGGGAGGGAGGGAGGGAGGGAGGGAGGGAGGGAGGGAGGGAGGGAGGGAGAGAGGGAGAGAGAGAGAGAGAGAGAGAGAGAGAGAGAGAGAGAGAGAGAGAGAGAGAGAGGCAGATAGAAGAAGGACCGGAAGAGGACAGGAAAGAGAGAGAGAGAGAAAGAGAGAGAGAGGGGGGGGGGGGAGGGGGAGGGGGAGGACAGGAAGAGAGGACAGGAGAGAGAGAGAGAGAGAGAGAGAGAGAGAGAGAGAGAGAGAGAGAGAGAGAGAGAGAGAGAGAGAGAGAGAGAGAGAGAGAGAGAAAGAGAGAGAGAGAGAGAGAGAGAGGCAGAGAGAGGAAGGACCGGAAGAGAGGACTGGAAAGAGAGAGAGAGAGAGGGGGGGGGGAGGACAGGAAGAGAGGACAGGAGAGAGAGAGAGAGAGAGAGAGAGAGAGAGAGAGAGAGAGAGAGAGAGAGAGAGAGAGAGAGAGAGAGAGAGAGAGAGAGAGAGAGAGATGGTGGAAGGGAAGACAGACATTGTTAGAGAAAGAATGTGAATGAAGGAGAGAAAAAGGATGAGGAGAGGGTGGAAGGAGAGAGAAGGAGAGGAAGAAAGAGAGGGAAAAGGAAGGGAGAGAGAGGGAGGGAAGGAGTAGGGGAGACAAAGAACAAGAAATGTGAGGAAGAAGAGAGAGCGAGAGCAGAGACGGTAATAAGAGAGATATCAGGAGAGGTGGTGAGGACGCAGAAAAAAGTATAGGAGAGAGAGGGGGAGATATGGGGGAGGGAAGACAGACAGATTGTTAGAGAAAGTGTGTGAATGTGAGTCAGCAAAAAAAAGGGAGGTGGAGGGAGAAGGGGAGGGGGCAGAGAGAAAGAGATGAAAAAAAAAAAAAAAAAAAAAAGACGAGAGATATCAGCAGAGTTAGTGAGAATGCAGAAAGTATGTATAGGAAAGAGCTAGGATGAGATAGAGAGAGAGATAGAGAGATAGAGGAAGAATTTGAATAAAAGAGAGAGAGAGAGAGGAAGGATGAGGAGGAGGTGGAGGGAGAGAGAGGTAGAGGATGAGAGAGAGGGTAGAGGGAGGGAGAGGGAGAGAGAGATAGAGGGCAGAGAGAGGGAGAGGGAGAGAGAGACAGAGGGGGAACAAGAAATATGAGGAAGAAGAGAGAACGAGAGGAGAAGGTGGAGGAAAATAAAGAGAAGAGGAGGAGGAACGATATAAGGAAGAAGAGTAAGAGAGCGAGAGAGAAAATTGAAGGAGGATAAGGGGTGAGGGAGCCAGGCGGTCTTTCATACACAAATCGTGGAAATGCGCGATGAAAAGTTAAAAAGGAAGAGGAGGGAGAGGAAGAGAAAGAGTGAAAAAGAGACAGGAGTAGGGAAATGAAGGTGAATAGGAGGAGGGCGGAGATGACGAGTAAGGTAGAGAGAGAGAGAGAGAGAGAGAGAGAGAGAGAGAGAGAGAGAGAGAGAGAGAGAGAGGAAGGACAGGTAGGGAAAATTAAGGATGAGAGAGAGATGGGGGAGAGAAGACAGAATGTGAAAAAGGAGGTGGAGAGAGAGGGAGAGAGAGAGAGAGAGAGAGAGAGAGAGAGAGAGAGAGAGAGAGAGAGAGAGAGATTGATTTGAGAGAGAGAGAGTAAAAAAAGAAAGAGAGTTAGTGAAAGGTTGAACGAGACAAAGAGAGAGATGGGGAAGGGAAGACGGACAAATTGTTAGAAAAAAAAATTGAATGGGAGAGAGAAAAAAAAAGAGGAAGAAGGGGAGGGAGAGCAAAAGAGAGAGGGGCAGGGAGGGAGAGGTAGAGAGAGAGAGAGAATAAAATAAATGAGAAGAAGAAGGAAACGAATAGCAAAAGGAGGTGGAGGATGATAATGAGTAAGAGTTGAAGAATTGAAGACAGACAGATTGTTAGAGAAATAATTTGAATGAATGAGAGAGAGAAAAAGAGAGGAGGGAAGGAGGGGGAGAGAGAGAGAAAGATGGTGAGAAAGAAAACAAGAAATAGGAGGTGGAGAAAGAAAGAGGAGAAGGAGGAAGGAGATAACAAGGAAGAGAAAAAGAGAGAGGAAGGACAGGTAGGAAAAGAGAAAAGTTTTAGGAGCGGGAGTGAGAGATGGGGAGGGAAAGGAGAGAAATTGTTAAAGAAAGAATGTGAATGAGAGTAAGCGAAAAAGAAGAGGGAGGAAGAGGGAGAGACTGGCGGCGGGGGGAGGGGGAGGCAGAGGGAGAAAGACAGTAAAAAAGAGAGAAATCAGGAGAGATAGTGAAGACGCAGAAAGAGAATATATGAAAGAGCTAGGATGAGAGAGAGAGAGGGAGGGGGGGGAGGGAGAGAGAGAGAGCGGAAGGGAAAACAGACAAATTGTTAAGAGATAGGGGAGGGAAGACAGAAAAACAGTCAGAAGAAGAGTGAATGAGAGTGTGAGCAAAAAATGAGTGGGAGGAGGTGGAGGGCGAGGGAGAGGGAGAGAGGGGCGGGGGAGAGCTAGAGAGAGAGAGGGGGGGGGGAGCTAGAGAGAGAGAAAATAAGAAATGTGAAGAAAAGAGCGAGGGGAAAAGATTATAGAGAACAACAGAGAACGAGATTAGGAGGAATATAAGGAAGAAGAGTGAGAGGAGGAGAGAAGGAAGGAGTTCCTACACCCTCCCCTATACCTATCCCTCCTACATCTTACTTTCCCAATTCTTCCTCCTACCTTCCCCAGTCAAATTCGTTTGCCGTTCTAAATCCAGACACTCTAATCACTAATGCAACCAACACGTGCCCTCTCCCTCCCCGCACTACCTGCAGCAGACAGACTAAACGTTCCACCCCTTCTTCTCCTTCCACACACTCACCTCCACCTACTTCCTCTACTCCTGAGACAGAAACTCTTGAAGATATTCAAAACTATCTACTCAAGTCCCAAACTGACACCGAAACCCCTCCTCAACCTTTAAATTCCACAACTCCCGCTCCCTCCACACTCATATTCCTCCTACACCCCTTCCACCTACTCCCTCCCAACACAGCCCTCGCCCCCCCCCCCCTCCCCCCAGCTCCAGCTCCACCTACATTAATCCTCCCTCCATCCCCTCTATCCCTTCCACTCCCTCCAGGATACACACGTGAATCCCTTATGCCCTTCCCCTGATCCTCCCCCTGATACCTCTCCTGATACAACACCACCTCCCCCCCCCTTTCTCATTCCTTATATCATCCCCTAGCTCCTTCCCCTTCAAATTCTCCAACACGCACTCTAAGCATTATCACTCATAGATCAACTAAAGTATAGCTCTCCTACAGACTTTTATGGAAAGAGTGTGAATGAGAGAGAGTGTGTGAAAAAGGAGGGGGAGGTGGAGTGAGAGAGGGAGGGCAGAGGGAGAGAGAGTGATGGTAAAAAGAGAGATATCAGGAGAGTTAATGAGGATGCAGAAAGAAAGTGTAGATAAGAGGTAGAGAGAGAGATGGGGGAGGGGAAGACAAACATTATTAGAGAAAGAATGTGAATGAGAGATAGGGAGAGGAAAGGGATGAGGAGGAGGTAGAGGGAGAGAGAGGGAGGGGGAAAGAGAGAGGGGAGGAGGGAGGGAGAGGGAGAGGGAGATAGACATAGAGAATAATAAATATGAAGAAGAGAGAGCAAGAGGAGAAACTTAAGGAAAATAAAGAGCAAGAGGAGGAGGAAGGAAGGATGATAAGGAGAGAGGGAGATGGGAAAAAAGAGAAAGGAGAGAGAGAGAAAAAGGAGGAGGAGGGGGTGAGACAGAGAGAAAGAGGAGGAGGGGGTGAGACAGAGAGAAAGAGGAGGAGGGACAGGTAACCAGACAGAGATTGCATATAAGAGATATCAGGAAAGATAGTGAAGACGCAGAAAGAGAATATATGAAAGAGCTAGGATGAGACAGAGAGAGGGAAGGGGGGGGGGGGGAGAGGGAGGGAGGGAGAGAGAGCGAGGGGAAGGGAAAACAGACAAATTGTTAAGAGATAGGGGAGGGAAGACAGACAAATTGTTAGAAAAAAAAAATTGAGGGGGAGAGAGAAAAAAAAGAGCAAGAAGGGGAGGGAGAGCAAAAAAGAGAGGGGGAGGGAGAGAGAGGTAAAGAGAGAGAGAGAATAAAAGAAATGAGAAGGAGGAAACGAATACCAAAAGGAGGTGGAGGATGATAATGAGTAAGAGTTGAAGAATTGAAGACAGACAGATTGTTAGAGAAATAATTTGAATGAATGAGAGAGAGAGAAAAAGAGGAGGGAAGGAGGGGGAGAGAGAGAGAAAGATGATGAGAAAGAAAACAAGAAATAGGAGGTGGAGAAAGAAAGAGGAGAAGGAGGAAGGAGATAACAAGGAAGAGAGAAAGAGAGAGGAAGGACAGGTAGGAAAAGAGAAAAGTTTTAGGAGCGGGAGTGAGAGATGGGGAGGGAAAAGAGAGAAATTGTTAAAGAAAGAATGTGAATGAGAGTAAGCGAAAAAGAAGAGGGAGGAAGAGGGAGAGAGTGGCGGCGGGGGGAGGGGGAGGTAGAGGGAGAAAGACGGTAAAAAAGAGAGAGATCAGGAGAGATAGTGAAGACGCAGAAAGAGAATATATGAAAGAGCTAGGATGAGACAGAGGGAGGGAGGGGGGGGGGAGGGAGAGAGAGAGAGGGGAAGGGAAAAAAGACAAATTGTTAAGAGATAGGGGAGGGAAGACAGACAAACAGTCAGAAGAAGAGTGAATGAGAGTGTGAGCAAAAAATGAGTGGGAGGATGTGGAGGGCGAGGGAGAGGGAGAGAGGGGCGGGGGAGAGCTAGTGATAGAGAGGGGGGGGAGAGCTAGAGAGAGAAAAAATAAGAAATGTGAAGAAAAGAGCGAGAGGAAAAGATTATAGAGAACAACAGAGAACAAGATTAGGAGGAATATAAGGAAGAAGAGTGAGAGGAGGAGAGAAGGAAGGAGTTCCTACACCCTCCCCTATACCTATCCCTCCTACATCTTACTTCCCCAATTCTTCCTCCTACCTTCCCCAGTCAAATTCGTTTGCCGTTCTAAATCCAGACACTCTAATCACTAATGCAACCAACACGTGCCCTCTCCCTCCCCGCACTACCTGCATCAGACAGACTAAACGTTCCACCCCTTCTTCTCCTTCCACACACTCACCTCCACCTACTTCCTCTACTCCTGAGACAGAAACTCTTGAAGATATTCAAAACTATCTACTCAAGTCCCAAACTGACACCGAAACCCCTCCTCAACCTTTAAATTCCACAACTCCCGCTCCCTCCACACTCATATTCCTCCTACACCCCTTCCACCTACTCCCTCCCAACACAGCCCTCGCCCCCCCCCCCCTCCCCCCAGCTCCAGCTCCACCTACATTAATCCTCCCTCCATCCCCTCTATCCCTTCCACTCCCTCCAGGATACACACGTGAATCCCTTATGCCCTTCCCCTGATCCTCCCCCTGATACCTCTCCTGATACAACACCACCTCCCCCCCCCCCCCCCTTCTCATTCCTTATATCATCCCCTAGCTCCTTTCCCCTCGTACCTAGGGTTGCTGGACTTCTTCGGCCTACTTCGACTTTGATTCCTGGACGATTCTTCGGGAAGCAAGGTCACTGAAAAGCACTCCGAGTCGTTGAACACTCGCGGACTGAGTCACTGACCTGCGGGGTGTCACCTTGTCCACGCCCAGTGCACGCATGCGCAGCTTTACGAATGCAGAACATGACGAAATATTGGATGAGAAGAAGAAGAAGAAAAAAAAAGAGGAAAACTAACGACAGAAACAATGATGACAGCTATAGGAATAATAATGATGATGATATAATTTATTGTAATTGTTCATATTACTACCATTACTACCATAGCAACAACAGTATGAATATCAACACTACCTCTCCCCCCACCCCTGCCTCCCTCCCTCCCGCTACCACTCCCCCCTTCCCTCCCTTCCTCTCTCCCGCTATCTCCCCCCTTCCCTCCCTCCCTCCCTCCCGTTCCCTCTCGCCCCCCTTCCCTCCCTCCCTTCCGCTCCTTCTCCCCCTTTTCTCTCCCTCTGCCTCTCCCCCCCTCTCACTCCCTCTCCCCCTCCACCTCCGTCTCTCTCTCTTCCTCCTCTCTTTCATTCTCCTTTCTATTTCTCTTCTCTCTCTCTCTCTCTCTCTCTCTCTCTCTCTCTCTCTCTCTCTCTCTCTTCTCTTCTTTTACCTGCTCTTTCTCTCATTTTCTCTCACCCATTCCGTTACCTATCTACCTCTATATATTTCACTCAATTTCACACTCATTTGGTCACGCACTTCCTCTCTTACTCATTTCCTCATGCACGC
>NC_061855.1:19748035-19760535 GCF_019202785.1 Penaeus chinensis | reverse complement strand
AAGCGATGACATGGCCTGGCGCTTCAGCAAAGGTAATTTCCATTTTTCATTGATCGTGTTTCTTTTTTCAGTAAGTATTCAGATTTATATGTACTATTCCAGCACATTTGATTTTTTTCCTTAAAAAAAATCATGTCTGCATATATTTGAATCTATTTTTTAAATATGAAATTAAGTGGTGAGCGATGTCAACAAATGAATGCAACTTGCCACATGTTCAACTTGCCACAAGATGTCAGGTTTTATTTATTTATCTATTTTAACAGAACATGCCCATGAGTACATTAGTATTATACAGATTAAACCATATATACGTTATTTTGAGTTATATAAAAACACTGATTTAATCTACTTGCCCACATTTTTATATGTGGCATAATTCCTGCCTGAGACAAACTCGTTGAGAAAACGATCCGACACTTTTGAGCCAATCTCAAATATTTGTGTCAGAATTGTCTAAGAACGTTCGTGGGCGTGGACAAGAAGAAACGTTCTTTTGACGATGCGGCTCTTAGTATTGCGTTGCCCAGTTAGGCTTACTGTTGAAATCAATTATATACATATGAATGTTAGCTCAATAAGCCTGGGGAACACCGTCCTAAATGAAAGGATGTGGGAGCGGGAAAAGGCGCTCTCCCGCGTCGCTGAAGTTGCCTGAGTAACCAGTGTGAGGACATTAATTATGTATAGTAATATAGAAATGAAAGGTGATCATCACCCAGTGCTGTTGTTCCATTCGTTGATCTACTTGTAATTTGTTTGACATTGATTATACATATATGATCATACAAATGTACACGTATACATCTAAATCTATCTGTCAATTTAGCTTTATGTATATATATACATTTAAGTACTTTATGTATATATGTATGTATGCATATATATACATCTATATGTATATTTAAATCTATATCTATATCTATTTTTATATACATGTATACATATGTTTATAAGTATACATGTATACATTTATATATATGTATAAACACATATATACATACATATATTGTGGTAGGTTCTTTTGATGTTAACCACTTTTAGATCCTTCATCACTTTCTTTGGCAATATTAGAGGTGGGTAAATAAACAATGGCTCATGATTATTAATATATTTCACTTTCTCTTCACAACAACCAGAAATCCGTTTTCTTTTAGTGGTCACTCCCTTGTTATAAATTCAGGGAAAACGGCAAGTTGTTCTGTTCGGAGCGGAGAGTAGGGCGAAATTACGGCAACTCTTGTTTCGCTCATTCCCTTATTGGAGTTGTGTGTCAAACTTGATATTATATCAAAAGAGAATACAGGTGAGCACCGTGCTCTGTGACAGGTGGGGGTGAAAAGACGCGCTCTCACCGTCATCGCCTTTGTTATACCTCAGGCGTTCGTGGAAGACAAAGGGAGATGCTTACAAAAACCGTTGTAAAACTTAAATAACCTTTTCTTTTGATAAATATGATTACGTAAACACGCAGATTACGTAGAATTAGTATTATTAATTAACATTAGACCAATCCATGGACAATACTTCCCATTTAAGATAAAAATAACAATTTTATTATTTTTTTGATTGGACTAATTCATTCATTCATTCAGAGGACATCGGCTGAGTATATCAGCTCCAACATTTTCATTACCCTTTATGTACTCAATACTGTATGAATAACACTGGAGTGCGAGTGCCCAACGCATCAATCTGCCGTTAGTATTTTTCATGTTTCTCAAATAAACAAGAGGCCTTTGATCGGTTTGGATGATGAATTCCTTTCCATACAAATATATTTTGAACTTATGAATGACCCATACAATACTTAGACACTCCTTCTCAATAGTAGCATAATTATTCTCCCTGTCTAGCAGTTTCCTGCTAGCATATGCAATTGGCATCTTTACTCTATTTACATCCTGCAGTAATACAGCTCCAAGTCCTAGATCGGAAGCATCAGTTCTTAGATAAAAGATTTTTGAGTCATCAGGTAAACATAAAATTGGTTTTGATACTAACGAATCTTTTAACTTATTGGAGCTATCAATCTTATCATCACTCCATTGTAATTTATTACTGCTATGCTTCTTTAGCAGATCATTCAAAGGTGCAGCAATACTAGCAAAATTCTGAACAAATTTACGGTAATAACCGTACTAATGAAAGATCTTAACTGTTTTTTATTTACAGGTAAAGGCATTAGCTGGATTGCATTGATTTTCTCTTCAAGAGGCGTTATGCAATTATTACCCAATAACACGCCTAGATATTTAATTTTGGAAAACCCCAAAAAACACTTACTGACGGTGGCAGTCAAACCATGCATGCGCAGTCTCAACAGAAGATGTTTCAAGTCCTGTAGGTGATCAGACCAGTTAGCATTATGTACAACAATGTTATCAAAGTAGCAGTCAGTATTTGCAAGACCAAACAACACTTTTCTCATGTGCCTAATGAAGGTGGTACATGCTGTTTTAAGACCAAAAGGCATTACTTTGAACATCATAAGACCTCTATGAGTTGCAAATGCAGTGTATATTTTTGATTCTTTAGATAATGGTATTTGCCAGTATCCACGACAAAGATCGATTTCACTGAAATGTACATCATTTACAAAATTTCCCAAAGCTGAGTCAGTAGTTGGCATGGGCTCTGCATCAACTTCACTAGTATCATTTAAGCTTCTATAATCTATGCACACTCTCCAAGTTCCATCACTCTTCTTCACCATGACAACAGGTGAACAGTACGGAGAGATTGAAGGTTCAATTATATTCATTTCCAACATTTTATCCACTTCATTATTAAATTCTTTTAACAGACTGTTTGGAATCGGGTGCGGTTTCTGGCACACAGGCTTATCGGAGTTTACACGAATCACATGTTCAATAGTGTTAGTTAAGCCAGGTTTATCAGTCAATACGTCAGAGAACTCATTTACTATTACCCTTAAATAATCAATCTGACTTTCAGATAAACCATTGCCTATATTGATATTGCAGTCACTATTAGTATCAAAATAAACAGGTTCACAGTTATTGCCACTATTATCCTCCTCTTCAACCACACAAATTTGAACAGTTTCCTCTTTTCTTTTAAAACCATCACGACGAAAGTACTTCTTTAACATGTTTATGTGAAATAGCCTATTCTTACCGCGAATTCTAATTACATAGTCGACACCATTCCCTTTGCATTCAACAACTGGATAAGGACCAAGCCACTGCATAACTAATTTGTTACTGCTAGAAGGCAATAACACCAGCACGTCATCACCCATGTCTAATCTACGAGGTTTAGCTTTGAGGTCATAGTACGTCTTATAGTTGCGGCTACTTATTTCTGCTTGCTCTGCCGCTAATTTAGCAGTTACTTCCAAACGCGAGCGAAGATCTAACACGTATTGATACGTGGTTTTAACCTCACTGTCAATACTATCGTTCGTCCATAGCTCGTGTAGAATTGTCAAAGGACCGCGTACTTGTCGGCCATACAATAATTCAAAAGGTGAAAACTTAAGGCTGCCATTAGGAATCTCTCTGTATGCGAAAAGGGCAGCAGGTATAAAGCGATCCCAGTCTCTCGGATGATCGGCACAAAGCTTTTTAATCATGGATTTTAACACCCCATTTAACCTTTCAACTGCACCGTTACACGAAGCATGGTAGGGACTCGTGTACAAGGCTTTTACAGAGAGTAATCTATGGATTGCACCCATTAGATCTGACTTAAATTGAGACCCTCGATCTGATAATATTTCCCTCGGTATACCGAACTCGCGAGAAGATTTCTACCAAACTTTCAGCCACTGTGACCGTGTCAATATTTTGTAAGGCAATAGCTTCGGGGTACCTAGTTGCATAATCTATTAGAGTGAGAATATACTTATTTCCTCTCTCAGAAGCTGGTGTAAAAGGACCCACTAAGTCTATAGCTACACGTGAGAATGGCTCTGAAATTACTGGGGAGGTTTTTCATCGGTACTCTTCTCACACTTCCTTTAGATTAAAATTTCTGACAGGTCGGACACGACCGACAATGCCTTTTAATCTGAGCACCTGCACCAGGCCAAAAGAACTTTGAAAATATTTTGTAACTTGTCTTTCGGTGTGAGAAATGACCTGCTGTAAGCGAATCGTGAGCGAGGTTCGTGAATCCGATACTTCTCGGGAATCACCAGTTGCTTACTCCCAATTTCATGTTCATGTTTGCTTTTTAAACACACCCTGTAGACGAGATCATTGACAATCTCATATTATACAGTTCTAGATTTTACATTTACGTTTTAGCCGCTTTTAACTTTCTCCCTTATGGTTTTTAGACTTAGGCAGTTTCTGTCTTAAGATTAAGTTAGTTATATTTAGGATCTAAGAATTCAGGGCAAGCTAGTGTCATAGATTTTGACTCCGATGAACGAGTTTTAACAGCCAAAGCAACCGTGGGAATACTAGCTTCACGAGATCTGTCGTGCCCAGACTGAACATCCCCTACCTCGGTAACAGCGAGTGGAGGAGGGTTAGGTTGCGGACAGTTGGAATCAGGAGCGGTGTTTTTAGTGCCGTCATAATCGAGCAAAGGAGGGTCTTGCTCCCCAGGTAGTTTCACACCTGGAACGAGTCCGATTAGTACGTCTGCAAATTTGATCGGTGCTGCAACCGCACTGATCCACCCTGTGAAAAATTTGCTTTTAATAAAACACCTTACTTTAGGGAATGAATTAGGAATGGCTAGATAATCATACACTTTGACTACAGGACCTAATTTAAATCTAGATGGTACTAACTTTTCGTTCACAATTACGGAGGAACATCCCGTGTCTAGCAATATTTCTGCTGGCTTATCAAACAACTTCCAATTAGCGTCAATTATTGTATTCTGAGGTTTGATTTCGGACTGGAATACAAAATTTACCTTGGATTCACTCTTAGTTTTAAAGTTCTTAGGGTTGTTAGGGCAGTTGGGCCTGATATGACCCGACTTTCCACATCCGTGACACTGAATTTCGCTTTCAACATATGTAGACTGTTTAGACACTGACCTTGAAAATTTACATACGCGATATGCATGTGCACTACGGTACCTATCGGCGGCTTCTGCCATTTCCACCGCAGTTTCACAGCCTCTCTCCTTCAGAAATACACGAAGATCAGAACTGCAATTACTTAATAATTGTTCCCTGACCAGAAAATCAAACAAGCTATCGTATTTCTTCTCAACATTACTCATAGTTATCCATCTATCGAGGTACTGCTCCATTTTAATTACCAACTGGACATACGTCTCCTTATCTTTACATCTGCTCTCTCGAAACTTACGGCGATAAGAATCAGCATCTACAGAATAAGCCCTCAACAAAGCCTCTTTTAAGCGAGAATAATCTCTAATGATGTCATCTGGCAAAGATATGTAAACTTTAAGTGCCTGACCCCGTAAACAAGTACCTAGGTAAACATGGTAATCTTCAACCTTCCACCCGTGTAACTCCGCCAGACGTTCAAACCGCTGCAAATAGCTATCTAGGTCATCCTGGCCGTCAGCAAAAGTAGGCAGTCTGAGTCCTTCAAACATATGAGCATTAGCGTTATGATTACCATTAGGACCTGACTGGATTTTAGCGAGTTCAAGCTCATGCGCTCGGCGCTTCTCAGCCTCAGCATACTCCAGTTCCATTCTCTTAACCTCTCGCTCGGCAGCACGCTCTTCCCTCTCAGCCTGATGCTGTTTTTCAATCAACTCGTGAGCAAGGTCTCCACTCAAGCCAAGTGATTGAGCCTTCTCTAAAATTTATAGCAGCGACATTTCTAATAAATTACAATGCTATAATTAGCAGAAACTTCATACAAAATAAACTCGTTGAAAGCTGAAGGCAAGTCGACACTTGTAAATCATTCAAACTTCCAAGAGGCATGAAAGTACATTGAATCACTTTCACTAGGCCACCCACGACTTCGATATAAGATCGACAGTCGATCGCCGAGTCAAGCGGAACCAGCGCTTATTAACCACCAACTGGTCCATAAAACTTGACCCTAAATATGAAGCGAAATACAGCTTCCAAATTATCCGCTTGTAGGAACTATATAAACAATGAGAAACCCGATTGATTCATACACAATTTCAGGTACATTGTCGCTACAAACGAAATACACAAACAAGTTTTCACCTCACCTGCATCTCCCTTTTCACGAAAGCCCGGGTTTACATGACTCACCAAACAGTTCACAGGACATCAGCGTTATCGTAATTATAAGATGTACAGAAATGATGGTACAGCCTGTAAGATACGACAAAAACATAAAACACTGTAAACCCCAAAGTCCACCTCAATATTGCGAAATAAAATGACGAGGATCCTACTCACTGCGCCACTTGTGGTAGGTTCTTTTGATGTTAACCACTTTTAGATCCTTCATCACTTTCTTTGGCAATATTAGAGGTGGGTAAATAAACAATGGCTCATGATTATTAATATATTTCACTTTCTCTTCACAACAACCAGAAATCCGTTTTCTTTTAGTGGTCACTCCCTTGTTATAAATTCAGGGAAAACGGCAAGTTGTTCTGTTCGGAGCGGAGAGTAGGGCGCAATTACGGCAACTCTTGTTTCGCTCATTCCCTTATTGGAGTTGTGTGTCAAACTTGATATTATATCAAAAGAGAATACAGGTGAGCACCGTACTCTGTGACAGGTGGGGGTGAAAAGACGCGCTCTCACCGTCATCGCCTTTGTTATACCTCAGGCGTTCGTGGAAGACAAAGGGAGATGCTTACAAAAACCGTTGTAAAACTTAAATAACCTTTTCTTTTGATAAATATGATTACGTAAACACGCAGATTACGTAGAATTAGTATTATTAATTAACATTAGACCAATCCATGGACAATACTTCCCATTTAAGATAAAAATAACAATTTTATTATTTTTTTGATTGGACTAATTCATTCATTCATTCAGAGGACATCGGCTGAGTATATCAGCTCCAACATTTTCATTACCCTTTATGTACTCAATACTGTATGAATAACACTGGAGTGCGAGTGCCCAACGCATCAATCTGCCGTTAGTATTTTTCATGTTTCTCAAATAAACAAGAGGCCTTTGATCGGTTTGGATGATGAATTCCTTTCCATACAAATATATTTTGAACTTATGAATGACCCATACAATACTTAGACACTCCTTCTCAATAGTAGCATAATTATTCTCCCTGTCTAGCAGTTTCCTGCTAGCATATGCAATTGGCATCTTTACTCTATTTACATCCTGCAGTAATACAGCTCCAAGTCCTAGATCGGAAGCATCAGTTCTTAGATAAAAGATTTTTGAGTCATCAGGTAAACATAAAATTGGTTTTGATACTAACGAATCTTTTAACTTATTGGAGCTATCAATCTTATCATCACTCCATTGTAATTTATTACTGCTATGCTTCTTTAGCAGATCATTCAAAGGTGCAGCAATACTAGCAAAATTCTGAACAAATTTACGGTAATAACCGTACTAATGAAAGATCTTAACTGTTTTTTATTTACAGGTAAAGGCATTAGCTGGATTGCATTGATTTTCTCTTCAAGAGGCGTTATGCAATTATTACCCAATAACACGCCTAGATATTTAATTTTGGAAAACCCCAAAAAACACTTACTGACGGTGGCAGTCAAACCATGCATGCGCAGTCTCAACAGAAGATGTTTCAAGTCCTGTAGGTGATCAGACCAGTTAGCATTATGTACAACAATGTTATCAAAGTAGCAGTCAGTATTTGCAAGACCAAACAACACTTTTCTCATGTGCCTAATGAAGGTGGTACATGCTGTTTTAAGACCAAAAGGCATTACTTTGAACATCATAAGACCTCTATGAGTTGCAAATGCAGTGTATATTTTTGATTCTTTAGATAATGGTATTTGCCAGTATCCACGACAAAGATCGATTTCACTGAAATGTACATCATTTACAAAATTTCCCAAAGCTGAGTCAGTAGTTGGCATGGGCTCTGCATCAAATTCACTAGTATCATTTAAGCTTCTATAATCTATGCACACTCTCCAAGTTCCATCACTCTTCTTCACCATGACAACAGGTGAACAGTACGGAGAGGTTGAAGGTTCAATTATATTCATTTCCAACATTTTATCCACTTCATTATTAAATTCTTTTAACAGACTGTTTGGAATCGGGTACGGTTTCTGGCGCACAGGCTTATCGGAGTTCACACGAATCACATGTTCAATAGTGTTAGTTAAGCCAGGTTTATCAGTCAATACGGCAGAGAACTCATTTACTATTACCCTTAAATCATCAATCTGACTTTCAGATAAATCATTGCCTATATTGATATTGCAGTCACTATTAGTATCAAAATAAACAGGTTCACAGTTATTGCCACAATTATCCTCATCTTCAACCACACAAATTTGAACAGTTTCCTCTTTTCTTTTAAAACCATCACGACGAAAGTACTTCTTTAACATGTTTATGTGAAATAGCCTATTCTTACCGCGAATTCTAATTACATAGTCGACACCATTACCTTTGCATTCAACAACTGGATAAGGACCAAGCCACTGCATAACTAATTTGTTACTGCTAGAAGGCAATAACACCAGTACGTCATCACCCATGTCTAATTTACGAGGTTTAGCTTTGAGGTCATAGTACGTCTTATAGTTGCGGCTACTTATTTCTGCTTGCTCTGCCGCTAATTTAGCAGTTTCTTCCAAACGCGAGCGAAGATCTAACACGTATTGATACGTAGTTTTAACCTCACTGTCAACACTATCGTTCGTCCATAGCTCGTGCAGAATTGTCAAAGGACCGCGTACTTGTCGGCCATACAATAATTCAAAAGGTGAAAACTTAAGGCTGTCATTAGGAATCTCTCTATATGCGAAAAGGGCAGCAGGTATAAAGCGATCCCAGTCTCTCGGATGATCGGCACAAAGCTTTTTAATCATGGATTTTAACACCCCATTTAACCTTTCAACTGCACCGTTACACGAAGCATGGTAGGGACTCGTGTACAAGGCTTTTACAGAGAGTAATCTATGGATTTCACCCATTAGATCTGACTTAAATTGAGACCCTCGATCTGATAATATTTCCCTCGGTATACCGACTCGCGAGAAGATTTCTACCAAACTTTCAGCCACTGTGATCGTGTCAATATTTTGTAAGGCAACAGCTTCGGGGTACCTAGTTGCATAGTCTATTAGAGTGAGAATATACTTATTTCCTCTCTCAGAAGCTGGTGTAAAAGGACCCACTAAGTCTATAGCTACACGTGAGAATGGCTCTGAAATTATGGGGAGGTTTTTCATCGGTACTCTTCTCACACTTCCTTTAGATGAAAATTTCTGACAGGTCGGACACGATCGACAATACCTTTTAATCTGAGCACCTGCACCGGGCCAAAAGAACTTTGAAAATACTTTGTAACTTGTCTTTCGGTGTGAGAAATGACCTGCTGTAAGCGAATCGTGAGCGAGGTTCGTGAATCCGATACTTCTCGGGAATCACCAGTTGCTTACTCCCAATTTCATGTTCATGTTTGCTTTTTAAACACACCCTGTAGACGAGATCATTGACAATCTCATACTTTACAGTTCTAGATTTTACATTTACGTTTTCGCCGCTTTTAACTTTCTCCCTTATGGTTTTTAGACTTAGGCAGTTTTGATTAAGATTAAGTTTAGTTATCTTTGGATCTAAGAATTCAGGGCAAGCTAGTGTCATAGATTTTGACTCCGATGAACGAGTTTTAACAGCCAAAGCAACCGTGGGAATACTAGCTTCACGAGATCTGTCGTGCCCAGACTGAACATCCCCTACCTCGGTAACAGCGAGTGGAGGAGGGTTAGGTTGTGGACAGTTGGAATCAGGAGCGGTGTTTTTAGTGCCGTCATAATCGAGCAAAGGAGGGTCTTGCTCCCCAGGTAGTTTCACACCTGGAACGAGTCCGATTAGTACGTCTGCAAATTTGATTGGTGCTGCAACCGCACTGATCCACCCTGTGAAAAATTTGCTTTTAATAAAACACCTTACTTTAGGGAATGAATTAGGAATGCCCAGATAATCATACACTTTGACTACAGGACCTAATTTAAATCTAGATGGTACTAACTTTTCGTTCACAATTACGGAGGAACATCCCGTGTCTAGCAATATTTCTGCTGGCTTATCAAACAACTTCCCATTAGCGTCAATTATTGTATTCTGAGGTTTGATTTCGGACTGGAATACAAAATTTACCTTGGATTCACTCTTAGTTTTAAAGTTCTTAGGGTTGTTAGGGCAGTTGGGCCTGATATGACCCGACTTTCCACATCCGTGACACTGAATTTCGCTTTCAACACATGTAGACTGTTTAGACACTGACCTTGAAAATTTACATACGCGATATGCATGTGCACTACGGTACCTATCGGCGGCTTCTGCCATTTCCACCGCAGTTTCACAGCCTCTCTCCTTCAGAAATACACGAAGATCAGAACTGCAATTACTTAATAATTGTTCCCTGACCAGAAAATCAAACAAGCTATCGTATTTCTTCTCAACATTACTCATAGTTATCCATCTATCGAGGTACTGCTCCATTTTAATTACCAACTGGACATACGTCTCCTTATCTTTACATCTGCTCTCTCGAAACTTACGGCGATAAGAATCAGCATCTACAGAATAAGCCCTCAACAAAGCCTCTTTTAAGCGAGAATAATCTCTAATGATGTCATCTGGCAAAGATATGTAAACTTTAAGTGCCTGACCCCGTAAACAAGTACCTAGGTAAACATGGTAATCTTCAACCTTCCACCCGTGTAACTCCGCCAGACGTTCAAACCGCTGCAAATAGCTATCTAGGTCATCCTGGCCGTCAGCAAAAGTAGGCAGTCTGAGTCCTTCAAACATATGAGCATTAGCGTTATGATTACCATTAGGACCTGACTGGATTTTAGCGAGTTCAAGCTCATGCGCTCGGCGCTTCTCAGCCTCAGCATACTCCAGTTCCATTCTCTTAACCTCTCGCTCGGCAGCACGCTCTTCCCTCTCAGCCTGATGCTGTTTTTCAATCAACTCGTGAGCAAGGTCTCCACTCAAGCCAAGTGATTGAGCCTTCTCTAAAATTTATAGCAGCGACATTTCTAATAAATTACAATGCTATAATTAGCAGAAACTTCATACAAAATAAACTCGTTGAAAGCTGAAGGCAAGTCGACACTTGTAAATCATTCAAACTTCCAAGAGGCATGAAAGTACATTGAATCACTTTCACTAGGCCACCCACGACTTCGATATAAGATCGACAGTCGATCGCCGAGTCAAGCGGAACCAGCGCTTATTAACCACCAACTGGTCCATAAAACTTGACCCTAAATATGAAGCGAAATACAGCTTCCAAATTATCCGCTTGTAGGAACTATATAAACAATGAGAAACCCGATTGTTTCATACACAATTTCAGGTACATTGTCGCTACAAAACGAAATACACAAACAAGTTTTCACCTCACCTGCAACTCCCTTTTCACGAAAGCCCGGGTTTACATGACTCACCAAACAGTTCACAGGACATCGGCGTTATCGTAATTATAAGATGTACAGAAATGATGGTACAGCCTGTAAGATACGACAAAAACATAAAACACAGTAAACCCCAAAGTCCACCTCAATATTGCAAAATAAAATGACGAGGATCCTACTCACTGCGCCACTTGTGGTAGGTTCTTTTGATGTTAACCACTTTTAGATCCTTCATCACTTTCTTTGGCAATATTAGAGGTGGGTAAATAAACAATGGCTCATGATTATTAATATATTTCACTTTCTCTTCACAACAACCAGAAATCCGTTTTCTTTTAGTGGTCACTCCCTTGTTATAAATTCAGGGAAAACGGCAAGTTGTTGTGTTCGGAGCGGAGAGTAGGGCGCAATTACGGCAACTCTTGTTTCGCTCATTCCCTTATTGGAGTTATGTACCAAACTTGATTTTATATCAAAAGAGAATACAGGTAAGCACCGTGCTCTGTGACAGGTGGGGGTGAAAAGACGCGCTTACTTTGCGCTCTCATCGTCATCGCCTTTGTTATACCTCAGGCTTTCGTGGAAGACAAAGGGAGATGCTTACAAAAACCGTTGTAAAACTTAAATAACCCTTTCTTTTGATAAATATGATTACGTAAACACGCAGATTACGTAGAATTAGTATTATGAATTAATATTAGACCAATCCATGGACATATATGTATATATATGTTGTTGCTAGTAAAACAATGAAGGGAAGTACAGGAAAACACAGGAATATGCCTATATGCCTGTTCGAGTGTTTTCCTGAACTTCCCTTCGTTGTTCTACTTGCATTGTGTTCGACATTGATTATACATATATATACATACAAATGTATACGTATATACCTATAGCTATCTATCTATTTATGTATATGTATATATATATATATATATGTATATGTATATATATATTTTTATTTATATATGCACATATATATCTACTTATGTATC
>NC_061855.1:19743035-19745535 GCF_019202785.1 Penaeus chinensis | reverse complement strand
TTTTTTTTTTTTTTTTTTGGTGGGGGTGGGCACGACCTATGTATCTCTTTGTTTATTTATATATATATATATATATATATATATATATATGTATATATATGTATGTATATATATACATATACACACATTTATATATATATTATATATAAAAAAAATATATGTATATATAAATGTGTGTGTATATATATAATATATATATATATATATATATATGTAATATATATACACATTTATATATATATATACATTTATATATACATATATATTTTTTGTCTACAGCCATTCAACTGCAGGGCATAGGCCTCTCTCAATTCGCTATTGAGAGGTTATATGGCAGAGCCACCCTTGCCTGATTGGATGCCCTTCCTCATCAACTGCGGTTCAACGCGCTTACACTTGTTCCACGGCGGTGCCTCCTCCTACGACACCTGTGTTTGAATTCTCAGGGCGATATGTCGATTTCTCGGATTTGAGCCAGCAGTCAGAGCGCAGGCATTTTTACGACTACCGCGGCTGGGAATTGAACTCGGTCCAGTGCTCTAACCATTGGACCATCGCGGCAGTTTATACATATATATGTATATATATGTATATAGATAAATATATATATATGTATATAGATAAATCAATATATATATATGCATATAGATAAATATTTATATATATATATGTATGTATATGTATTTATACATATGTGTATATATATGTGTGTGTATATATGTATATAGACATATATATATTTACACACGTAAATACTTACACTGATTTGTTTGAGTAGCCCTGCAAACACACACACACACACACACACACACACACACACACACACACACACACACACACATACACACACACACACACATATATATATATATATATATATATATATATTGATAAATATTGATGTGTATATGTTATGGTAAACAGTCTATACAGATATACATATATATACATATATATACATATATAAACATTTATATGTGTATATATATACATATATACATATATATACATATATAAACATTTATATGTGTATATATACATATATACATACATATTTGTGTGTGTGTGTGTGAGGGGAGCTCATTACAGATTTCCCTTGATCCACATCCCGTGGACGCATAAGAATGAAACATTGTGCAGTTATTTGTCTTTCTCTACATAGATCCCATCAGCACTGACCCATTTTCTCCATCGTTTTATGCAGCTGTGGACTCCTCGCTTGTAGAGGTCCGCAGGTTGCAATTGAAGCTATGAAGTGACTCCAGAAATCAGTGTCTCATGATCTTGGAAATCTGCCCTTTGAAATTAACATCATGGACGGAAGGAGGGGAAAGGTGCAAGATCAGGAGAATAAGGAGGACAAGGAAGGATGTCGTAGCCACGTCCATCTGGGCAATGCGAGAGCTGTGAACATCTGCGCAGTCTTGTAGGAGGCGGACACCTTTGGCCAAAATACCACGCTTCTTTTTGATGACCTACAATTTCTGTAGCAGTGAAGCGTAGTAATTCCATTATCACTACTCCATGCTGGTCCCAAGTAACTGCTGAAGGTGTACCACTTGCCTTTTTGGGGTGCTTCCGTTGTTTTGACTGGGTCTTAGTTTTGGATTATAGTGATGGAGCCAAGTTTCATCCTGCCTAATTAGTCTGTCAAAAAGTCATTCTGGTTTTCTTGACATACGGCATAATATATATACATATATATATATATATATATATATATATATATGTGTGTGTGTGTGTGTGTGTGTGTGTGTGTGTGTGTGGGTGTGTGTGTTTGTGTGTGTATGTGTGTGTGTGTGTGTGTGTGGCTAAAAGATCCTTGGAAGAATGGACTTATTCCTGTTTCTAGAAAGGTGTAAGTAGCCTAGGAACCCATTGAACTTAGACTAGCTGACGAACAGTAATACAGTGATCTTGAAAAATGACAGTCTCCACTTGATGGATGCAATTCTCATCAGTGGCATACTGGGGTCGCCCTGGGATAGCAGCCGTCTCCACAGATCTCCAACCACATCTAAACCGGTGATGTTAATGGTATCCTCCCCATAAGTTGCTTTCATTTTATCGAAAGTCTCTTGTGGTGTGGGGCAAGTCAAATATAAGAACCTGATCACTGCTCGATACTCCACTGTTTCAATTTTCACACCTCACTGGTCCTTCAATGCTGTAACAGAAAACATGTTATGAATTACTGAGATGTGCATCATTATGCATGTTAAATTGGGTCAGGGGAGAGCGTCCTTCTTATACATGTATGTATATGAATGGTAAAAAAACCATAATGATTGGTATATATATGTATATATATATATTTATATATATATTCATATATATATATATATATATTCATATATATATATATATATATATATATATATATATATATATGTATGTATATATATATGTGTGTGTGTGTGTGTAAGTATATATATACATATATACAGTTTGATATATATGTATATATATATATATATATATATATATATTTGCAAACACA
>NC_061855.1:19730535-19735535 GCF_019202785.1 Penaeus chinensis | reverse complement strand
CGAGCATGTCTCTGATAGGCTTGTTGAGACAAAAGCGGTAATTAGGATGTTATGCTGCCCGAGGCAGGGGTAATGGTGTTGATGGTATTGGTGTTGAAAGACAGTGTGGAGTTCTCTTGCAGTGGGGGCATCGTCTCTTCGTTCTAATGATACACATCCTCTGGAACGCTCTGGAAGCTGCGTGGGTTTGAACGACAGAAGCCGAAGGTGGTCCTCTTTCCTGCGCCTTAAGTGCACCTTCGGAATGGAAATGGGCCTTTGGCGGAAAAGGCTGGCAGAGGTTTGGCGATGTCGTCGGTGACTGCGACGGGAGGTCGTTCCGCCTCGGGGGACGCGGCCACGGCGGCTTCGGTGCAGCGGATTTTGGGCTGAAACTTCGGTAGATAATGCAGGTGCTGGTAATTCAGGAGCTGTATCTACTCTATCTACTCCTTCAGTAGATGAAATGGATATAACAACGGGTAATGTATTATGACTGGCGATGGAAGCCGAAACGTTAGGATCGTTGTATTGATAGCGGGGTCTTGGCTGGTCTTTTCTGAGCGCCAAGTGGAGGATCACGCCGCAGAGAAGGAATAGGATTCCCGCCGCCAGCACGAGGGGGAAGAACCGAAGGAAAATTAAGGTCGAAAGCTGGCAGTCGACAAGGCAAGGAGAATGGGTTGGCGCGGTGGTCGTCCCAGTGGAGGTCGTGGTCATCGGCTGCCTTGACGTGCTTTCGGCAGAGGGAAGGGCGGAACTGGTGCTGAAGAAGGTCGTGGTAGTAGCTGTGGTTAAGGTATTAGCTGTGGTTGTAGAAGGAGCTTCTGTTGTGGGCGGATCCAACTCGCACGTCTCGCTCTGCGCGTCGAAGTGCGTGCCGGGAGGACACCTGTAGAAGCGCTGGCCACGGAGGGCGAAGTCGTCGCAAACGAAGTACGTTCGCCGGTCGATTGGGTCGGGGAAGAGGTGGCCATCCTGCCCCACGGAAGGGCACTCGCACTCCGGACACTCCGAGAAACATCCAGCCCTCGACTCTCCTTCCAACGACACCATCCTGTACGGTGAGATGGGTATGGAAATAGTAATCCCTGTTGTTAATAAGTAAATAACTTACATGATGTTAATGCTGATAACAAGTTATGGTAGTTGTGATATTACTACTATCCCATGGCTTGAAGATGATAACAAGAACACCACTGATGATAACAATCATACACAAAATGATAAATAACAGTGATTAGTATTATCTAGTACTGCTGCTACTTTTATTACCTCTTATTTCCCTGCACCTTTACCTTCTCACATTTTCATTATTTACCGACAACAGAGTTACATCGTCCCAGCAGAAATGCACAAAACAAGTACGCAGCCAAGGCGGATTTCCAAGAACTGCCCGATTTGACGAACTTAATATTAACATAATTAACCTTGTCCAATGTTGCAAATTTTCCTCTTCGTCTTACCACTAGCTTTTAAAATATTTATAACTTACTTGTAATAACTGATGTACTTGAAACTCCTCATTCCTTCGCTGAAACAGTCTTTATTCGAATACTGACTTTCCAGTATATTGGAATCATAGCTATAATATCAACGCACCTGCACCAAGCATTGTCCCCGCAGAAGGTGGCCCTGGGGAGCTCGTCGGGTGTGCAGGAAAGGAGTTCTTTGCAGTAGCCACAGACCTCTCTCGAGCCGCTTCCTTTCGTGCTAGAGCACTTAGCTCTTATTTCTTCCTCGGTGAGCTTAGGATCTTCATACGCTGAAGTGTCTTGGTTGAAGTGGTTCTCAGGGCCGCCTTGACCAACATACGGAGTCTGATAGGCAGGGGTCACGCGACGCATCCGATTAGCCCATGGTGTCTGTCCAAGCCCATTGGCGGTCTCTTCTCTGCCTTGGATTGTTCCCCGTGCGTGCCGCTGGTAGACGGTATTGGTGGCCGAAAAAGCAACACCTAAAATGCTGTAGAAAATGTTTCACATTATTACCACCAGCCTAAATGCTGTGAATAATTACACTGGTATACTTATTATGTTAGATATATATCTAAGTCATGATATCTATCTAAAATTACAAATAGTATTATGCTATTGTTACACTTTATGCTATACCATGCGTAGTAACGTATATTTGTGCTATTTATATGTTTATGTAGTATTATGCTTTTTGATATCACGAACTCTATGGAAAAGAAAAAATATCAAGGAATCATGGTCTATCCTTGTTATTCAGGATTCTTAATAATACTCGTAATATCCAAAGCCCTTGCCCACAGACCGCCTGAACACCGCAGGCCATTTGAACGAGCGGGGTTTAATGACTTCCAGCCATAAAGCTTGGAAGGTTCAGGGATATTTTCTGGAAAGGCAACCATTAATTAAGATTTTTTTCAACTCGGAATGCTTTACGGTGTATGCAGAGAGCAGACACCAAACCACATTGTTATGTTTTTTGCATGCAATTTATCGGTGTGTGCATTTTCATCCTGGCAACTTTGGCGAAAAAGTGTTAACATAAATCATTTACTTTCATAAAATATAACATGAATCAGTGATTGTTGTAGCAAGATTTAGTGAAGGTGTGATCGAGAGAGAGAGAGAGAGAGAGAGAGAGAGAGAGAGAGAGAGAGAGAGAGAGAGAGAGAGAGAGAGAGAGAGAGAGAGAGAGAGAGAGAGAGAGTGTGTGTGTGTGTGTGTGTTTGTCTGTGTGTGGATAAATATAATATATATACATATATGGTTATAAACACACACACACTCAAACACACACACACACACACAAACACACACACACACACACACACACACATTTGAATATGTTTATGTATGCATGCATTTATGTATGCATGTACTCTACGTTCCAAAAACAATCGACGAACAAAAGCAATCGACGGTATTCGAGATGGTTTTCGTAATATTAGATATGAACTAATGTTTGAATATCTATTATCTATTTAAAAAATGTGATCTTTCTTACATCATGTTAAAAGTTACACATCTATTCTGACCTTTCATATTCTCCTGAGGCTTTCAAAACCTAGATAATGTAAAAAGAAAAGTACATCAATATAAACAGTGGGGTACAGGCCATCAGTTGGACTGATCAGCGGCGCGAATTGTCTTTCCTTCCGGTGACGTCCACGCCCGCAGACTAGTGGAATCCTCCTTAATAAAGCTACTGCCTAATTTCAACCTGAACAGCGGCTTTTCTCCTGCCGACAATCTCCTCGCTTCTCACATCCTCCGCCTTCTCCCGTACGCCGGCCACCCTGCACATAGTCCGCCCGACCCTCCGACCTGATCTGACCTCCCTTCGCTTCCGTTCGTTTGTCCTCACCTAGCCCGTGTCACCGCGTTGCCTTTCCTCTCTCCCTTTTATAACCTTTGCTCTCCCTTTCCTCTTCAGGCCTGAGGATGGAATCCAGGTGGATTCCGAGACTGTTGTCTCACTTTTAATAAATCTAGTTTTACATTGTGGGTTATTCTACCAGAAACAGTGTGTTACTTGCATAGTATTATTACATATTTTTTATCGAATGGCAGCCTCGCAGGTGGAGTATCTACTCCATTCATTTCGAGGGCACCTTTCTCAAAGGGATTCTAGTGATAGTAGCCTTCAAGGGTCGTGTTCGAAAGTTGTACGGTATAAGCAGTATCCTTCTGAATTTAAATATATCCAAGGGGGGACAATCATTTTGATCGATACTTACTGAGATGTAATAATTCTGTCTCGCCAAATGAAACACTGTCTATGGATACAAAAGTCGTACCATGGAATTACGAGAATATAGTACAAATTTCCCGAGAGAAAATGGACAAATGCAGCTCAAAATCGGACCAAGCAGGGATAGGCATTAATGACTGACTGTCTTGTGCTGAATCGTGGTATGAGCGATGGTGAGTCGAGATGAATCGAAATAAATTGCTCTAACAATTCTACTCGTTTTGCTTAAATGTAGTCTCTCTCTCTCTTTCTCTCATTTACCGAAAATATGTAATTTAGACAGTTTGATTACTTTTTCAAAGGGATTCAGAATCTTATCAACCCAAAGTTTCGAAATGCTTATTTTGGTGTTGTAAGTTATACTGACAGGTTAGGCTATTTGCTTTTACTAAGAATTTCCACTTTGAAACCGTAATTTCCGTGTTAAACGTCTCCTATCCACTGGAAGAAATGTAAAGATAAGATATTGTGTGGAAAGGAAATGACAGGTTTTATTCCTGTTAATTAGATTCAAACTTATTGCGTTTGGGAATCTTTCTACCTCTTCGCAAAACCGAAGATAAGCTTATACATTCGAGGAGAACATGAGCCCGATTTCACAACTTTCACATCAGTTAAGGCGATCTTATGAAAAGTAAACAAAACAAACAGCTTACCAACGGTTAAGTTGTTTCAGATGCGAGAGGTCTTTCCCTTTGTAGTTATCAATCAATTTATTTTATGGTCGTGTAGAAAAAAAATTGAAATATATTGATTAATTCTGTTAATATAGATGAGTGCATGCCTTAAAAGACACTAAACCATTGTCAAAAACATATTTAGGTGCGACAATGGGGTATTAAAAGACACTGAATCATTGTCAAAAACATATTTAGGTGAGATAATGGGGTAGAGCTAAATGACATCACCAGTCTTGGCCAATGAAGATGATTATTTATATTAGTTACTCAGTGTCGTACACTTCCCATAAGTATAAAAAAAAAAAAAGTCGACTGTATTTTAGGATCCAACAACCTAAATGAAGGTATTATTACCTATCCTAAACTATATTTTGATCCTTACCTGAGGAGAAGAACAAGGGCCACTGAGAAGGTTTTCCTGAGGAGACGTCTTTCCGTTCTTGACATAGTTGTGGCCTTGAAGGTTTTATAGAGACAGATTAAGACAAGACAAGACAAGACAAGACAAGACAAGACAAGACAAGACAAGACAAGACAAGACAAGACAAGACAAGACAAGACAAGACAAGACAAGACAAAGACAAAGACAAAATCAATAGAGACGGATACAAAGGA
>NC_061855.1:19695535-19698035 GCF_019202785.1 Penaeus chinensis | reverse complement strand
GTTGCTGTTATTAATACAGTCATCTTTACTGGTATTATTCATATCCATATTCATAATCATATGCATATTCATATTATTATCATTATCATAATCATAATCATAATCATAATCACAATCATTATCATTATCATTATTATTTTCATTATTATTATCATTATTATTATTATCATTATTATTATTATTATTATTATTATTAATATTGTTATTATTTTTATTATTATAATTATTATTATTACTATGATTATTTTCATTACTATTATTATCATTATCATTGTCCTTTTTATTATTATCACTATTATTATTACATTTACCTTTATCTAGGCTGAAGGTAGACAGTGCATATTCTTACTCATCCAGAACCTTAGTAACACGAATGCTAAAAATAGAGAAAGATTCACCTAACACAGAGTAACACATACCATTAACCATCCTACATTCAATGTGTATGTATTCATGGCCGTAAGCTTGCAAATTTCATGACAGACATTGCAAAGACATAACGCGAAACCTCGACCGCTGCTCCGTATGGAAACGACGGACTGACTGTGTAATAAAGCTAATGTTAATATTGACTACCTAGTTCGGTTGCCACTGAGAAACCAACAAGGCAGTTCTTAGACGCGATCGGATATGTGAGTCCAATTAGACATGGCAACAAGAGAGGTGATGATGACACGCTCATGCTAATGAACGAGAGGGAAAATGACTACTGAAACTAGCGGAAATGGTGGCGGGCGATAGAGCAAATGTGTCAATGAAACAGCTAATTGCCTATTAAATCGGCTGAGAGAAACCGTGGGAGGGAGAGGGAGAGGGAGAGGGAGAAGGAGAGGGATTCACGGGGAAGGCTAGAGTAATGTAAGAGTGGCGGAAAGGTAAATGGAAGGATAAATAGGCTAGTAGGTGGAAAGTGAAAACATTGTACGAAGGGAAGCAATAAAGACAGTGGAAAGTTATTTTAAAGGATGACAATCTGGATTTGCTTTCGTAGAATAGGTAACTATTACATCACAAACACGTAGGGTGAAACGTAAATGAATATTACAGTAAAGATAACTGTGAGAGGGGAAAAAGGATAGAGCTGTAAATCAAACGCGCAATGGGGATGGGGATGGGAAACACAATGAAAAGAGAGAACGATAGACCTATCAAACGGAAAAGAAAGAAAGAAAACGAAAATGAAATTTGGGGAGAGGGGGGAGACACGAGAAGTAGCGGCGTTAGATGTGTGTCACGAACCGTTACGTGCGCTTTGTAACATGACTCAGCTGACCTTAACTCCAGCTAGATGTTTGGGCTTTCATGTCTTTGTTTGCGCATTTTCCTCCATTTCGGTACTCTGTGTCATCGTTTCATGATGTCCTTTGTAGTGCAAATATAACATTCTCCGTCGTTCTCGTTTTACATATCTACCGATTAGCATGAGTTCCAACGAGTAAAATAACACAAACAAGTTCCACCCACTCACGCATCTACAAACGAAAACCACCATGCACACATTTTAAAGTTTAGATATGATCTGGACAGTTATTTGCAAATAGACTGACTTGTACTTTAGGCCTCTGTTATAAAAAGCGATAAAGAGAGAACGCAAACATCCTCCCTCAATGAGAATGTGTATAAACAATGGACTCAGGCTGACTGTGGCCAACGACTCCCACCTCTTTCAAATATTCAGTGTAAGGGAAATTGCCTTTTCAGTCATGGCTTACATCCATACAGATAGGGCAAAAATGCAGATGGAACGCCATTACCTTTTCCCTGGGAATTTCCTCACGTTCTTTTTTCTCTCTCTTTCCTTTCTTTTCATTTGTTCCTTTCATGTAAACCCGCGACAGATGGCTGTGCCAGAAGTGTTTTCCCGCCAACGTCGATAAATTGTTTCTGTTTACAAGTTTCAGCCGTTGTCATCTTCGAGGATTTTGGTCACCAGTGTGTACCTAAAATATCACATGGCTTACTCAGCTTACCATCAAATTGGTAAGCTGAGAAGTAATTAAAATAAAATCTGGAAGGGTTATAAATCATGTTTTATATATATATATATATGCGCGCGCGCGCGCGCGCGTGTGTGTGTGTGTGTGTGTGTATGTGTGTGTGTGTGTGTGTGTGTGTTTGTGTGTGTGGGGGGGGGGGTAAAAGTATGTATGTATACATAAATGCACACCTGTCATTTAAACAACAGATAATAATCATTCTTCCTGATATTCATACTATGAGCCACCAATAACACCTAGACATATTCATCTTTTCTACGGCAGCGTTCCTTTCCAAATACCAGGATAACAGAAAGCGTAAAGTAATCATTGCCTTAACATTGCCGTAGAGACCTCTCGCTGGGCACCTTGTCGCAGCGTTGCCCTTGGAGTGTTGAACTGCCCCATCACACCGCCTCTCCTCGATGGACAAATCATTGGATTCCAATTCCTGTTTCCTGCTCCGAAAATTCTGAGGTGTTTTGGCAAAGGCCGTGAACGCTTGCTTGTAGTGGGAACAGACA
>NC_061855.1:19683035-19685535 GCF_019202785.1 Penaeus chinensis | reverse complement strand
CAGTATCCCCTTCAGTGTCATTTGCCAGGAGTGTCACCTCTACTGCACAACCGAAACCTCAGCCTTCCCCTAAAGTCCGCGTATCAATTCGGCATAATGATTTATCAGGTAGTCTTGCCATCATCCCTGATACTGGTGCAGACACAACTGTCATTGGACTCCAGCATCTTAGTAGTCTCGGCCTCTCAAAGGAAGACTACAATGCGGACGGGTCCCAGATGCCACCAGCGGCTGGATCTTTTCGTGGAATCATCACCTATGGCAACCGTTCGACTACATGTTGGATTGATGTTCAGCCTTCGCTTACAACCCCGCTGCTCTCTTGGACAGAGTGCAAGGAATTAGGATTGTTCCGGACTATTTCCCAAGGCAGATATCAGATGTGCATATTGCCAATCGAGTCCATGGGCTGGGCAATACACCAATGTCGAACCCTCCTCAGTTGCTGCCTTTACCGTTGAACCAGCTGAAGTCACCTGAAGAAGCAAGGGAGTACTTCCTGCATCAGTATGCAGATATGTTAATGAAGAAGGACGACTTGCAGTCTGGGCCACTCAAGACGATGGTAGGCCCTCCCATGAGAATTCATCTGCGGGAGAATGCCACGCCCTTCGCGATCCACACCCCCAGAATGATCCCTTTGGCTTTTCAGGAACCAACAAGAAAGGAGCTTGAGTCATTACTGACCCAAGACATTCTAAAGCCAGTGGAGGATGAACCATCAGAATGGTGTCATCCAATGGTTGTTGTTCCAAAAGCAAATGGTGGTGTTCGTATTACCACTGACCTATTAAAGCTCAACAGGCAAGTCTCTCGCCCTGCTCACCCTACTCCAACGCCATTTACAGCCATCAGAAGTATCAGTCCGCAGTCAAAGTTCTTCACAACTGTGGATGCTCTTTGTGGTTATTGACAACTAGCCCTGCATGAGGATGATCAACACCTGACGACATTTATCACTCCTTATGGACGTTTCAGATACTGTCGTGGTCCCATAGGTTTTGCAGCAACAGGAGATGCCTTTTGTCTACGAGGTGACAGGGCACTTCAGGGAGTAACAAACTGCATTAAGGCTGTGGACGACATTCTCCTACATGATGAGGACTACCTCAACATGTAAACGAGGTCCTGTCAAGGTGTCGACAGCACTGGATAACGCTTAATGCAGAGAAGTTCATTGTGGCTGCATCTGAGGCCAGCTTATATCATAATGGTATTAAAGCACACCCAGATAAGGTAAAATCCATTGCAGAGTTTCCTACCCTGCAAATCTGACTGATCTTCGGTCATTTATGGGCTTGGTAAATCAACTGGTAGAGTTTACGCCAAAGATTTCGACTGCTGCAGCCCCACTCCGCCCATTGATGAGCCCAAAGAGAGCTTTTACTTGGACCGCAGACCACACCAAAGCTTTAAATGAAACTAAACAAGCTTTGTCAAGGCCCCCCATACTTGCGACGTTTGATCCAGCCCTTCCCACCATTCTGCAGACCGACGCCTCCAGACTCTACGGCCTTGGCTATGTGTTGTTGCAGGACCACGGTGCTGGAAGATACAAGATGGTGCAATGTGGTTCCCGATTCTTGACAGATACAGAAACGCGGTATGCGACCGTCGAATTGGAAATGCAAGCTGTCGTTTGGGCCATCAGTAAGTACAAGTTCTATCTTCGTGGACTCCAGCACTTTTGTGTGGTGACGGATCACCGTCCATTGGTCCCTATTTAAAACCATTATCCCCTGGATGCAATTGAAAACCCTCGCCTCCAGCGCATGAAAGACGAGATTGCGCCCTACATTTTTACCGCAATGTGGCGTGCAGGTAAGGAGTTGTGCATCCCTGATGTGTGTGTGTGTGTGGGTGTATTCCTCTCCCTTTCTTTTTTTTATGTCAAAATGGTTAAAAGCGATATCATCCAATTCATAATTATAAAGAAATTGGAATAAGCCGCACACCCACTACTTATTTATCTAGCCATAGGCATACCGACTTATCTGAGGGCCATCTGCACTTATCATGAGGAAAGCATCGAAAAAATATAATCTGTCTTATCAGCCGCGTTCTTTAGGTCTTGCGACAAAGTGGGCTGTGGCCGTCACCAAAAGATGATAAGCCTGATGAATTGTTGTCTGTGTGACAACTGGTGTTGTTTTGCTGGTTGGGTAACGTGTGTTTTGTAAGCCTCTTTTGATGAGTTGCAGTTGTTTTTGTTTGAGTATATATTCAGCTTTTCTTCACGATTGTGATAAAACTTTTTCTGATTGTGTTATTTGATAATAACTTCATTAATATATCCTGTTTTCCTGTGTGTAATCTGATAATAACTTCATAAAAATATACTGTTTTTCTGTATGTTATTTGATAATGACTGATATAGCCTGTTTTTTCTTATTTTTTTTGTTTGTTTTTTTACATCAGTTTTCAGAATTTTCCTTAATTATTTCCTGCCCTTCAAGCAACACGCTTATCCTCGTTTTCCTCCTTTATGTATGCAACTTAC
>NC_061855.1:19660535-19663035 GCF_019202785.1 Penaeus chinensis | reverse complement strand
CATTACCCATGTTTCAGAAACATTCAAGAGCACACTGCAGGCCATCGCTTCCACAGTCTTTTTCTTCACGCTGATTCATATTCCTGCTTAACAGTTTTTTTCATTCTGCTGAAAGCTGCCTTTTCCATTGCAATTCTTGCTCTAATTTCTGTATCACATTTTCTATCATCAATTATCGATGATCCCAAAAAACAAAACTTTACAACTTGTTCTATTTGTTTTACCATTTAGAGTGACAATCACAACACCACCTTGTCTAGATGTAACCATAACCTTTGCCTTTTTTACATTGACATTCCATATTTCCGTTAACACGTCATTTACTATGTTCATTATTATATATAATCCCTTGGCAGTTTCAGCAACCATGCCTTGAGCATCTGCAAACATTATATCTGTTAATACTGTAGGTGCATTCACTTTCGGTATTATAACTGCCTTTGTGAATTCTGTCGGCCAGACACCTTCATAAATTATCTTGTATATATCAACTAACTCATATTGATATTCCTTCCTGAGCTAACTCTGCTGGTATACCATCCACACCTATATCTTTTAAATTTTTTATTGCTGTCTTTACAGTCACCTTTCTAACTTTACCATATCTCCCCATTTTTTTTTCCCACCACTCTTCCTTTGCCTTGTCTGTCTGTCTGCCATTATTTAGCTGTTTATACTTTCTTTTGCCTTCCTCAGTTGCTATATTCTTCCACTTTCTCCTTTCATCCATTTTCCATATCACCTCTTCAGACCCACGGCTCCTTTTCTACTAAACGTTTCCTATATCCAATTTCAGTCTTTACGCTTTCCAGCACTGCCTATTCCAGGGTTTTCCTCTCTTATATTCATGATCTTTTCACTTTCTTAAACTTTGGAATCTCTCAGCTGTTTTCTTCATATTTTCTATGTTCCAATTTCATATTTTCCTTCTCTTTCCATCTCCCTTCAAGATAACCACTTGTCTCATAGCTACTAAATTATGATCAGAATTATTATCTGCTCCTGGAAAACTACAAACATTCTTTGTGCTGTTTCTATACTTTTGTCTAACCAGGATATAATCTAGTTAGAATCTACTAGTGTCTCGTGACTTTTTTCCATGTGCGTCTGAGCCCTTCTTCATCCTCAAAACAGGTATTAGCTCCTACCATCTTCCTCTACTCTTTCATTTCTGGTACCATGTCCGAATGGTCCTATTTCCATTCCATTCTTTCCTTCCCCAATGGCAATGTTTCAATCTCCCATTAACATTAAATGATCATTTCCCTTTTCTACCTCAGTTAGATCATTCAGTTGTTAATAACTCTTCATGCTCTTATGTTGGCCTTTATACCTGCATAATTACTAGATCTGCAGGATCATTCTGCACTCATACCAAGATCAGTCTTTCACTGTGCAGTACAATCGTTATTACTCGCTTTGATGTTTTTTTTTTTTTTTCTGTTTAACAGATTTTCTACTCCTTCTTGTCCTTATACTGCTGCTGTGTTAATTATCCTTGTTTCATCACTGACTTCGCCATTCACTAAACCTAAGTATATTTAATCCATTTCTATTAATCTCTCTTTTGATGTTTTCCAACATTCCATGTTCCATTTTTCAAATATGTTTATATATATGTATGTGTGTGTGTGTGTGTGTGTGTGTGTGTGTGTGTGTGTGTGTGTGTGTGTGTGTGTGTGTGTGTGTGTGTGCACTCACACACATGCGCGCTCATATATATATATATATATATATATATATTATAAAATATATATATATATATATTATAAAATATATATATATATATATATATATATATGTGTGTGTGTGTGTGTGTGTGTGTGTGTGTGTGTGTACGTGTGTGTGTGTGTGTGTGGGTACGTGTGTCTGTGTGTGTGTGTGTATGTGTGTGTGTGTGTGTGTGTGTGTGTGTGTGTGTGTGTGTGCGTGTGTGTGTGTGTGTGTGTGTGTGTGTGTGTGTGTGTGTGTGTGTGTGTGTGTGTGTGTGTGTGTGTGTGTGTGTGCCTTTCGGAAGAAGTATAACCAAAAAAAGACTGCAATGTGTGTCGTTTATATAAACACTACACGCTCTTATTTTTGCGCTTTTCCCTTTTGAGTTCCCAAAAGCGTATTTACCATTTTGGGCATCACCTTTACGCTGTCACGCCTGAACACTTGGCGACGACGCTGTCCCCGGTCAGAGGCCAAAGGAAATGGCGTGCCTTTCACACGCATAGCAATGCTGGAACCGACAAATAAATTCACAAAAAGAAGAATAAAAATCCACCCATCCCCATTCCCACACAAGAAAACGTTCACACATCTCGAAATACTTGCATATAAATGCACTCATTTACAAAGGACATATAATTATATACATGTATGCACCTACAAACATGCGCTAGAAACTGCTTAACCTTTATTCTGGTGACGCGCTTCCCCCCGGCCGCCCCCTCTCCGAAGGACTTTCGTCACGCCCGATGTGCCCTCTGCATCCTCCCGCAGTGCCTCCTGATGG
>NC_061855.1:19640535-19643035 GCF_019202785.1 Penaeus chinensis | reverse complement strand
TAATCAAAATGAAATAAAAACATTAATTGGTAAGTTTGTGCAAAATATCTTAACTCAATCTGACCTAATCTAAACTAAAGTAATCACAATACACATTGATAACTTAAAAGAGGGAAACAGAGAGGGAGAAGGAGAGAGAGAGAGAGAGAGAGAGAGAGAGAGAGAGAGAGAGAGAGAGAGAGAGAGAGAGAGAGAGAGAGAGAGAGAGATAGATAGAGATAGATAGATAGATAGATAGAGAGAGAGAGAGAGAGAGAGAGAGAGAGAGAGAGCACGCGCACCACACATATATATGTGTGTATGTGTTAATACACACACACACACACACACACACACACACACACACAAACACACAGACACACACACACGCAAACACACACACACACACGTACACACACACACACACACACACATACATACATACAAACACACACACACACACACACACACACACACACACACACACACACACACACGCACTCAGATGTATGTATATATATTTGCTATATATGTATATATACATATATATATATACATACATATGTATACACATATATATATACACACATAAGACTGCCGCGATGGTCTAGTGGTTAGAGCACTGGACTCCGACCCTCGTGGTCCCGAGTTCAAGTCCCCGTCGCGGCGGTCGTAAAAATGCCTGCGTTCCGACTGTTGGCTCGAGCCCGAGAAAACGACATATCGCCTTGAGAAAGTCAAATGCAGGCGTCGTAGGCGAAGTCACCGCCCTGGCACAGGTGTTGATTAGGAAGGGCATCCAATCAGGCAAAGGTGACACTGCCATATAACCTCTCAATAGTGAATTGAGAGAGGCCTATGTCCTGCAGTTGAATGCATGTCTGTTAAAAAAAATATATATATAGAAATAAATGTATATAAATACATATGTGTATGCATGTATACATATATACATATTTGCATATATACATACACATACATACATACACACACACATACACACACACACACACACACACACACCCACACACACACACACACACACACACACATATATATATAGATATATATATGTGTATATGTATACATACATATACACATTTACATATATATATACACACACACACACACACACACACACACACACACACACACACACACACACACACACACACACACACACACACACACACACACATATATAATCATATACACATATGAGCATAAAATCCTCCAAAGGCCGCCTCATCCCAGGAAGCCGCGAGCAGCCGGGCCTTAAAGGCGAGGCTGAGGGTGAATGAGAGGCGGCGATCACTCTCCTCGAAGTGAACATTTTTCCGTCTGGAAATGTCACCATTTTCCAGATCGAGGACTTGCTCCGCGATAAAAATGTCCCTTGATTGCTCCCTTTCCATTTCCTTTTTCTTCCTTCTGTTTTTTCTCTATATTATATTGGTCTGTTTTTTTTTCTGTACCTTTATTCATCTCTTCATTAAAGTCCCAAAGCAAAGTTTATACTTTTTTTAAAAATCCCTCACACCAAATCCTTCTGCTTCTTTTATCCTCGTTCCTTTCCTGTTATTTTACCCTTCTCTTTTCCTCTTCTTCGCCCGCCCTTTTGCCAAAGCTGGTTCTTGTTGCTTCCCCACCTTTCGCTGCGCCAGGTATTTGTGCTTTTGAAGGGGACGTTGAGTCTTTAAGTCGGTAATATACGTCATGAAATGTCGACCCCCGTCATTCCCAAACTCTTGGCATTATTTTCTACTTTGACCCAACATCAGTTCTCCTCGAAAGTGTAAGGCCAGGTAGTTCGAGAATAGAATTTCCGACTCTAATGACATAGGAGGATAAGACAGTCATTTATTTGCACTCTCTTCTCCTCCAAGCTGCTGCCTAAACCTCCTTTTCTCTTCTAAACTCATTTTGTCTTGGTACTCATGGCTTTTATGGGCTTGGTTTGTTTATCTCCTCGCTCTCGAGGTTTTCGTCTGCGAGACACCCATGTTTTTCTCCGCTGACCTTTTTCCTAGACATTTCTCAGATTCCCTTATTTCCTAGATGCAATTTCTTACCTCTCTTCATTCTCCTTTTATTTTTCTCGTCCTTCCCACCTCAGGAATCACCCCCCTCCTCCTCCTCCCTCGCCAGCCGCACTTAAATTATGCTCCTCCGTTTCCTCCCCATAACTTGTCCGGATCCGTTGACAAGTTATCCTCGCGGGCATCCATCACGGCCTCCCCATTGTAGTCAAATGAGTTTCTTTCGTACGAGGAGGGAAGTTTAGGAAGTCAGAGAGCCATTAGAGGTATTCTGTATATATGGGCCATTTTCTCGTCTTGTAATGCCGTGTGAATCGACCTTATATCCTATTTCTACTACCATGTTGATTGGCCAGAAGCGAGAAGACGTTGTTCGGTACGATTTATCATTCTAAGATTTTCGGAAGACCGAAAGAAGTAGAGAGATTTTTTTTTTCTGTGCGCATAACTTGACTACGCTGTAAGCATCACCAGATACAAGA
>NC_061855.1:19618035-19623035 GCF_019202785.1 Penaeus chinensis | reverse complement strand
AAAATTGCTAAAGTATCCACCAAAATAATTTATTAGTTTTTACATTTGTAAAAGCGCAACGCTTCGCATTCCAACCTGATTTCATATTACAGTAAAGCAACCTGATTATCCTGGCCCGAATCCATATTGGATGAAAATATCTCTGGGTGTCCACAGAAAAGAAGAAACGCCACTTGATCACATTATTCTGCGTTTCGGAGATCAAAATGATGAATACTATACTTATTATTTCATTTACATGGAAAATATGTTCAGACAGACAGTACATCCACTATGTTTAGAATCAACAATAAAATTTTCATTCTGATGTAACCAATCACTAAGTAAATGGAGTTACAACTATAACCAGGGACGGTCCCCTTAATATACACACTCATGCATTCATAATGATTGCTATTTCCCTATATATCAATAAAGGGTGTACATAGTAAGTAAAAGGTGAAATTCAATTAACGTGAAGTAAACTTGTACATACGTTGCTTTAATTCCTGATAAACTAGTAAACACTGGAGAAGGGAAATCTTACACTTCTCGTATTTATATTGTTTGCGAAGGGCGGCATTCTCTACTCTACTAAGGGAATTATCTTTTCCCGAGATCTGATGAGGTATTCTGAGGAGAAACTGTTAGAACTAAAGAATTTTGATGTAGTGGCAGTAAAACATTTTAAGCAGAAAGTTGATGGTTTGGAACAGTCGACATCAGCTCTCCTTTTAACTTTTGAAACATTTGTCCTTCCTGAATCAGTTAGGTTGGCTTGGTACCACCTCAAGGTCAAGCCATATGTGCCAAACCCTATGCGGCGCTTCCACTGCCAGGGTTATGGGCATAGAGCCAATACTTGCCATTTTAAGGAAAATGGACAACCAAGAGTGTGTGTAAAGTGTGATACAACAGGTCATCAATGAGATGACAACTGTCCAGGTCCAGTATGCTGTTACCACTGCAAACCAGAACATGAAGCTTCTTCTAAGCAATGTAAAAAGTACAAGTTTGAAGAAAGAAGTACTGGTAATAAGAGGCAAGGAGAAAGTTAGTTTTGCAGAAGCAAAGCGACGTGCCCGTGTGCTGTTCGCACAGCCGGGTAAATCCTTTGTCTCAGTTCTAGCCCATCCTCCTTCCCGACATCCCTTACTCTCCAATGCTTCTAACACCACACACTCTACCACTACCTTTAAACCTCAGTCCTCAAATGCTGAAACTGCCCTTGGTGAGTTGTTCCACCAGAAACGGAGTAGGAGTGAGGGATCTATTAAGAAGACTCCTCCTCCCAAAGTAAGGATTTTGGAGCCATCAGTAAAGGCTCCAGAGGCCTCAACGGTGACAGCACCAACTGCCACCACATCTGCTGCTAGGCAGAATGCCCCTGAAGCAAAGGCTCAAGTACGCCCTTTGCCCAGGCAGAGGAATCCTGAGCCTGTTCAAAAGACTCCTCCTAGAGTGGAGTCTTTGGAGCCATCAGGCAGGGCTCCAGAGGCCTCAATGGTGACAGTCCCATCTGTCACCACATCCACAGGGGCTAGACAGAATGCTCCTGAACAGAAGGGTCAGGTCCGACCTTTGCCCAAGCAAAGAAATCCTGAACTTGTCCAAAGGAAGCCTGTGGGAACTAGTTCCACAGGTAAACAACCCATCAAAAGGGAAGTGACAGCCTATAGGTGTAGGGCGGGCCTTAACCACAGGTGCTGCATTATGAAGTAGTTGGTCAACCTGAAGAACTGGATACCCTAATCCAATGGAACTGTCAGGGAATTCATGAAAAATGGGAAGAACTGCAACATCTGATAGCTTCATGTAATCCAATTTGTGTATGCCTACAAGAGATTATGACCAGGAAAATCGTCCAATTTCCCTGAGAGGATTCCAAGTTCAAGCCCATTATGGAACCATTGATAATGGCCTTCATGGAGGAGTCGTAGTGATGGTACATCAGGATATTCCCTTCCAGGCCATCCACCTGCAGACGATACTGCAGGCGAAGGCTGTGAGTATAAGCTTGACACAACCTTACACTGTTGCATCCATCTACCTCCCTCCGCATAATCTCAACATAGATGATTTGGAAGATTTACTTGGAGAGTCGCCTCATCCATTTCTACTCTTGGGAGACTTCAATGGTCGGCATCACCTCTGGGGAGACACTTTGTGCAACCCTCGAGGAAGGGCCTTGGAGTTGATGCAGTTTTACTGAACAGTGATGCACCCACACATTTGCAAATTCAAAAAGACCCAAGCCAAGGCCAGGCGATTCCTGAAGAAGGCTAGATGGACATCGTAGAAGCAATATGTCTCCTTGATTAACTCTGGGACCCCCTTAGCATGGGTATGGGACAAGGTGTGTAAGATTGCTGGAAAGAGCACATCCAAATCACCACAAAATCCATGGCAGAGACCTCCTCAGGAGCATCTTACACTGCCCGATTCTCCACTCTTCGGGCTGAACAGGAAAGACACCCAGTATCGTTCTTCAGTTGCACTGCAACAGAACTTCCATGCAACTTACCATTTTTGTGCTAGGAGATGGACTCTGGTTTGTAGCTCTGCCGTAAGTCTACCCCAGGAAGTGACGATATTCCATACCAAATGATATCTCACTTACTTACATTCCTGTTGGATCTATTCAATAGGATCTGTAGGGAGGGCACAGTACCACCCACATGGAAAGAAGCTATAATCATTCCTGTCCCTAAACCTGGCAAGGATGCTTCCATACCAGGGAATTATAGACTAATTTCTCTCACCACCTGCATCTGCAAGTTGATGGAGAAAATGGTAAACTTTAGGTTGCCATGGCTGCTAGAAAAGGAAAGCGTGCTTACCCCATATCAGTATGTGTTTAGAAAACTGAGATCGACCACAGATGCACTTTTGAGGATGGAAACTGCTATACAGAATTCCTTCACGCAGCGACGTCATATGTTAGCAGTATTCTTTGACCTTGAAAATGCTTATGATACTATTTGGAAGCATGGAATACACATGAAACTGTAAGACATTGGTTTAAAAGGAGCATTGCCTACCTTCATACAAAGCTTCCTTGCTGACAGGAAGTTTAGAGTGAGGGTGAGAAACAGCTTCTCTAATCTGGAAGACCAGCTGGAAGGGGTCCCACAAGAGTCTTAAGTGTGACCCGGTTTGCCATTGCTATAAATGACATCATAAAAATCGTTCCAATTGCTGTCTCATGTAGTCTGTATGTGGATAACTTTACACTGTACTGCCCAGGAGGAGACTTACAGAATGTGCAAGGACACATGCAGACTGCAATAAATCAGGTTGTGCAATGGGCATCATACCATGGGTTCAATTTTTCTCCAAGCAAGACTAAGCATTTCCACAAACGAGGAAAGTTCCATCCTTCCCTCTATTTAGGAATAATTTTGTCCAAGAGGTGAAGTACTTGGGGCTAATTTTTGACTCAAGGCTTACATGGATGCCTCACATTAAACAGTTAAAGGTGAAAGCTTGGGGTGCAGACCGCACAACGCTTCTGCGACTTTACCGAGCACTTATTTGTAGTAAACTTTGCTATGTATGTGAGGCTTATTCATCTGCAACTCCCACTGTTCTCCGGATGTTGGACTCGGTTCATAATAAAGCTGTGGAGTCCCTGTATGCTGAGAGTGGAGAACCACCTCTTTCATTACACCGGGACTAAATGAACCTGATTTACTACACGAGACTACGCAGAATTCCTGGATCTCCTACATCCAGATTAGTTTTTAACCCCCTTGAAGATATCAGTGGGAATGAGCGAGCTGATCGGGAGGCCAAAGCAGCTGCCGCTCTGCCCTGTGATGCTCGTTTTCCTCTCCCACACATTGACTTGAAACCCAGCATCAGGAGTTGTCTTTGTGATAAATGGAGGGAACAATGGAGGCATACCTCTAGAAACAAGCTGCGAGAGATTAGAGATGAACTTGGCAGTTGGGTGACCAGCATCCATCCCAACCGACAATTAGAAGTTGTATTAACAAGGCTGACTCATGGACCGATGATGGCTAAAAGTGAAGCACGCTGTGAGGAATGCCAAGAGCCATTAACGGTCGCACATGTGGTGGAAAGATGTGCAACATTCTCAGACCAAAGACGAAGGTTCTTGTCTCCCCCATATACACTGGACAATGTATTGGGGGAGGATTGTGACACAGAAGGTCTTATTAAGTTCCTTAGGGAAACTAATATTTTCAATAAAATTTAATTATGCATAATGTTCATGCAATAATTTTATACATTTAGAACATAATGTTTATGCTTTGATTTTTTTATATAATATTTATTGTTATTTATGACATTTATTGATAGATTTTTAACGTTTAAAATATTTTAATATTTCAGACTAACAAGGTGTCCGCCGCTAATGACCTTAGCTGTTGATTTTAAATAATCAATCTGATATGCTTTGTTCGTGTGTGATAATGTCGGACCTTGATTTCATGAAAAAGTTGGTTAGCTCGCCAGCCACAAAAAGTGGAATGTAAACAGCAATTTCCTTCACATTTCTCATAACTAATTTATCCTCTTCAGTATTTACATTATCTTACAGCATTCGTCAACTGAATAATGTACAGATCTTCAGTTCGAAATTTGTCAGTTATATGGGAAATATTAAAGAAATAAAATGCAATAATTGAAGCAACAAACATCATAATACATCATTCATTAGGAATGCAATATAAGGTACAAAAAATATATATCATACAAACACAGAATGATATGACCATCGCTGCGATAAGGCAAAGGAAGATGGTGGCTCATTTCTTTTGAACATATTTTTTTTTCTTCACCCATCCTTAGAACAGCCTCGAGAAATCCATTTGAACGCCAGTATATAATAATACTAAAATATAAAACATTTGCCACAGGTTCTGGATGGCAATGTGTATCTATGAGGTAAGTCTAACACACACACACACACACACACACACACACACACACACACACACACACACACACACACACACACACACACACACACACACACACACGCAGCAGAATGC
>NC_061855.1:19600535-19603035 GCF_019202785.1 Penaeus chinensis | reverse complement strand
GAGAGAGAGAGAGAGAGGAGGGGGAGGGAGGGGGGGGGCAGAGAGAGAGAAAGAGAGTGAGTGAGAGAGAGAGAAAGAGAAGGGGGAGGGAGGGGGAGGCAGAGAGAGAGAGAGCAAGAGACAGAGGAGGGGGGAGGAGGGGGAGGCAGAGAGAGAGAGAGAGAGAGAGAGAGAGAAAGAGAGAGAGAGAGAGAGAGAGAGAGAGAGAGAGAGAGAGAGAGAGAGAGAGAGAGAGAGAGAGAAAGAGAGAGAGAGAGGAGGGGGGGGAGGGGGGAGGCAGAGAGAGAGAAAGGGAGAGAGTGAGTGAGAGAGAATGAGAGAGAGAAGGGGGAGGGAGGGGGAGGCAGAGAGAGAGAGCAAGAGACAGAGGAGGGGGAAGGAGGGGGAGGCAGAGAGAGAGAGAGAGAGAGAGAGAGAGAGAGAGAGAGTAATTATAATTACTTAATTTATGATTTAGTTTGATTCCATTTGTTACAATGGATATTCTTGGAGTGACCTAGTGTCTGTTTTATTTTTGCTTTTAAATTACCCCCTGTGTGCAAAGAATGGCCGGGGTTACCATCCACTGGCGGCGAGGGATTCGAAGGCAGGTCAGCAAGATTGCAAGACGAGAACGCTACCGCTGCACCACACAGCACACACACACAGAGAGAGAGGGAGGGAGAGAGAGAGAGAGAGAGAGAGAGAGAGAGAGAGAGAGAGAGAGAGAGAGAGAGAGAGAGAGAGAGAGAGAGAGAGAGAGAGAGAGACGAAGAACCTAAAGAGTTACCAAACCCAGCTGTTCTACTATTCAATAACTGTATACAGCAAGAAATATTTCTTATGGATTGTTCCAATTCATCCTGTAACTCTGATTTCTGTTGTCAACAAGGTCCTAGAAAAGATAATGGATGCACGTGTAATAGAACATCTCAGTAAACACAAACTGATGTGCTCCCGCCAGTTCGGCCAGAGAACTAGGTATCGAAGAAGCCTTCGATCGGATGTGGCTTGGCGCCTTAATTGAAAAACTACGTGGGGTTGGCGTGGATGGTTTACTTCTCAGTCTGCTTACTGATTCTCTGACCAATAGAAACATTAAAGTGTTGTCTTTAATGGAAGAATATCGACACGCAATAAAGGGCAGGTGTTCCACTGGGGAATGTCCTGAGACCTATCATGTGGAACATATTTATAAACGACTTGTTGCATCTGGTTCCTGATGCACAAGGATTTGCTAAGGATATAACAATGTCAGTTATTTACAGTGCCCAGGATGCAGCAGTGACACTTAAACAATGCACAGCAGAACATCCTAAACTGGGGTAACAAAGGTCAGGTGAAGTTTGCACCTCACGGTGATTACCAGAACTCTTTTTCAGCGATAAGGCTTTACAACCTCAAGAGGAAGGTCACTTTTAAAACACATCGAAGAACATCGTCAGGGAAGTATCAAGAAAACTTCCGTCCTTGAGACGCATTTCATGGTTTCTGGATGCAAAAGGAAGAGAAGTCTTATACAAAGCCTAGATGGGCTCTGTGATGGAGTATGCTCCTCTGACATGGAGAGGAGCTACAGTACAATCCAGGGTCATTAATATAATAAAGAGTGAAGATCCTGGGATTCCAAGCAACCTTCAGAATATACAGCACCGGCGGGTCGTAGAGGGCTCAAATTCCAAACAGAGCAAATACCACACCTGTAGCCGCTGCGGCAGCTCGTTCGTCGGACGGCATGTACCACCAGGACCGTGAAGAGAGCGCCGGGCGCACTGGAGTAGCCACGTTACAGGACAAGTCATTACCAGAGACAATTTATTCCTAGATATACTAGGATGTGGAACACTTATTTTAAGTTGTGTTCATAGACATGCTGTACCTAGTATTCAAAGTTTTAAAACTCTTATATATTTTACAAATTATATATTAGTTGGTTATTACTTTTATAAACTTAGTTTTTAGCTAATTTAGGTTTCATATTATATATCTATATATTATATGTTTTTGTTTTAAACATTTACGGGTTTGGCTTCTAGATAATTTACTTGAAAATGTATATTTCAGCCAATAAATTATGAGACGAAACAGATGCCGTCTCAAATACCGACACTGTATTAAAGATAAGATAGAAAGAGAGAGAGAGAGAGAGAGAGAGAGAGAGAGAGAGAGAGAGAGAGAGAGAGAGAGAGAGAGAGAGAGAGAGAGAGAGAGAGAGAGGGTGGGGGGAGGGGAGAAAAATATAAACATCAGCAAAATTTGGCAGAGTATTTGCAATTATAAATGACTGACATCGAGATAAACAAAGAAAGAAAAAGATGAACTAGTAGCAACTCAAGCTGTTTGCGAGAAGAAACACAAACTAACGAATGCATAAACTTAAACATAGGGAGATAGAAGCAAAATAACTCAGTTACGAGAAGATAAACAAACAGTGAAAGAGAAAAATAAGATAAATTCTTTAAACACCAACTCACTGACTCTGTCCACATTAACGACGGATCAACGCAAACAGCAAACACCA
>NC_061855.1:19585535-19590535 GCF_019202785.1 Penaeus chinensis | reverse complement strand
TCTTAAAACCCAAAACCCTGTGAGGTGGCAGTGATACCGAAGTAACATTATTACCTTTTTGTTTTAGAATTGATATAAAAAAATGGCCATCAATAACTTGATAAGAGTATATTTTAGATTGTATATAAACAAAATCAGTACGAGATTGGTTGGTAGTGGTTTAGGATTGGGTTTTTCCCAGTTGGTGTGATAAATTAAAAATGGCAAAAGCAATATTGGTAAAAAATGTCGTGTTAAAAAGAAAAGAAATATATTATTGGGCATGGCATACATGGTTCACGAGATGTTGGCAATGGTTATGAATATAGATGTGCAGAGCAGTGCATAGGCATGGACATCAACATGAGCAATGCAGTTGAGGATTGACTGATTATTTAAAATTCTCTACCGCATCAACAGCTAAGGTCGTTAGCGGCGAACACCTTGTTAGACTGAAATATTAAAATATTTAAAAGTTAAAAGTCTATCAATAAATGTAATAAATAACAATAAATATTATATAAAAAAATCAAAGCATAAACATTATGCTCTAAATGTAAAAAAACATTGCATAAACATTATGCATAATTAAACTTTATTAAAAGTATTAGTTTCCCAAAGGGAATCAATAAGACCTTCTGTGTCACAATCCTCCCCCAATACATTTTTCAGTGTATATGGGGGAGACAGGTACCTTCGTCTTTGGTCTGAGAATATTGCACACCTTTCCACCACATGTGCGACCGTTAATGACTCTTGGCATTCCTCACAGCATGCTTTACTTTTAGCCATTATCGGCCTATGAGTCAGTCTTGTGTGCCCGATTCTCAGCCTTGTTAATACAACTTCTACTTGTCGGTTACGATGGATGCTGGTCACCCAACTGCCAAGGTCATCTCTAATCTCTCGCAGTTTGTTTCTAGAGGTATGCCTCTACTGTTCCCTTCATTTATCACGAAGACAGCTCCTGATGCTGGGTTTCAAGTCAATGTGTGGGAGAGGAAAACGAGCATGCAGGGCTGAGCGGCAGCTGCCTTGGCCTTCCGATCAGCTCGCTCATTCCCATTAATACCAACATGTGCTGGCACCCAACACAGAGTTATCTTTTACATGCTGACATCAGTGCAAGCCAATCTTGAACCTCCCTCACCACTGGATGTGATGAGTTTAAGCTCTTGATTGCTTGCAAGGCACTACGAGAGTAACAATATATTACAACGAAATGGTTTGTAATATCTCTAGTCATCTTGACTGCTGCAAGGATGGTATGTAACTCTGTAGTAAAAATCGAGGTTGATCGAAAAAGACTGCCAAATACAGTCTTCTTTCTGCTCACTAAGGCAAAGGCCTTACCATTTACAGATTTCGAACCATATGTATATATTGCATATGATCCTTGGTACTTAGAAGTATGTTGAAGAAATATCTCTCTGACTTCAGCTTCGGATCTCTTCCCTTTCCTAATTCCGACAAAATCCAGCTCGACTTAGTCGAGCTGGATTTAGTCTAAGGGGAGACTTGGGAAGTTCCAACAGCCAGAACCTTTGTGAGATTTAAATTAAGATCTTCCACAAGATTCCTCATTCTCCTACCATAGGATCAGCTATCCTCAAGGGGGTTGAAAACTAATCTGGATGCAGGAGATCCCAGACTCCTTTGTAGTCTCGTGTAGTATATCAGGTTCACCACTCTCAGCATACAGGGACTCCACAGGTGAAGACCTGAAAGCCCCTATAAAGATTCTAAGAGCTTCATTATGAACCGAGTCTAACATCCAGAGAACAGTAGGGAGTTGCATATGAATAAGCTTCACATCCATAGTCAAGTTTACTACAAATAAGTGCTCGGTAAAGTCACAAAAACGTTGCGGGGTCTGCACCCCAAGATAGGTGTGAAAGAACCCGCAAAATACTAAGTGCTTTTGTAGCTTTCACCTTTAACCGTTTAATGTGAGGCATCCATGTAAGCCATTAAACCCAAGCACTTCACCTCTTGGACAAAATGCAGTGGGTTTGCTCCTAAATAGAAGGAAGGATGGAACTTTCCTCGTTTGTGGAAATGCTTAGTCTTGCTTGGAGAAAATTTGAACCCATGGTATGTTGCCCATTGCACAACTTAATTTATTGCAATCTGCATGTGTCCTTGCACATCCTGTAAGTTTTCTCATGAGCAGTACAGTGTAAAGTTATCCACATACAGACTACATAAAACGGCAATTGGAATGACCTTTATGATATCTTTTATAGCAATGGCAAAGAGGGTCACACTTAAGACACTCCCTTGTGGGACCCCTTCCAGCTGATCCTCCAGGTTAGAGAAACTGTTTCCCACCCTCACTCTAAACTTCCTGTCAGCAAGGAAGCTTTGTATGAAGGTAGGCAATGCTCCTCTTAAACCAATGTCATACAGCTTCACGAGTATGCCATGCTTCCAAGAAGTATCATAAGCATTTTCAAGGTCAAAGAATACTGCTAACATATGACGTTGCTGTGAGAAGCAGTTATATAGCAGTTTCCATCCTCAAAAGTGCATCTGTGGTCGATCTCAGTTTTCTAAACACATACTGATATGGGGTAAGTACGCTTTCCTTTTCTAGCAGCCATGTCAACCTGAAGTTAACCATTTTCTCCATCAACTTGCAGATGCAGCTAGTGAGAGAAATTGGTCTATAATTCCCTGGTATGCCAGGTTTAGGGACAGGAATGATTATAGCTTCTTTCCAAGTGGATGGTACTGTGCCCTACCTATAGATTCTATTGAATAGATCCAACAGGAACGTTTGGGAGTCCATCTCCTTGTGCAAAAATGGCAAGTTGTATGGAAGTTCTGCTGCAGTGCTACTGAAGAACAACGCTGGGTGCCGTTCCAGTTCAGCCCGAAGAGTGGAGAATCGGGCAGTGTAAGATTTTGTCAGCTCATTTGCAACATCTGTTTTGTCTGTGAGGATTATGCCATCTATCTTCAGAGCAGGTGGTGATATGGATGTGCTCTTTCCAGCAATCTTACACAGCTTGTCCCATACCCATGCTAAGGGGGTCCTAGAGTTAATCAAGGAGACATACTGCTTCCACGATGTCTGTCTTTCAGGACTCGCCTGGCCTTGACTTGGGTCTTTTTGTACTGGATCAAGGTTACATCACTTGGGCATTGTTTCAACTGCCTTAATGCAGCTTTTTTTGCTCTGACAGCTTGTTGGCATTTATCAGACGACCATGGTAGAGGAGGTCGACGGTACTGCCCGCTACTTCTGGGAATTGATGCTTCTGCTGCAAAGTGAATTCGTGATGTGAAGTGATTAACAGCAGCTTGAACACACTGGAAATCATTCACAGATTCTCGCAATACTGCAGTTGATCTAAAATGATTCTAGTCTGCATGTTTAAGTCGTCATCTCTGCACTCCATTGGCTGGAATACCATTCACCTCTTCCAAAAGTATTGGAAAGTGGTCGCTTCCATGGCCTGTCAAGTGAAATTCAACTGTGAATCAGTGAACCAATTGACAGGTCAATATTGGAGAATGTCCCAGTTTGAATTTGGAAATGTGCGGGTGCATCACTGTTCAGTTAAACTACATCTAATCTTGAGAACTAGGCCTCCAAGGCCCTTCCTCGAGGGTTGCACAAAGTGTCTCCCCAGAGGTGATGCCGACCATTGAAATCTCCCAAGAGTAGAAATGGATGAGGTAACTGCCCAAGTAAACTTCTAAATCATCTATTTTGAGATTATGTGGGGAGAGGTAGATGGATGCAGCAGTGTAAGGTCGTGTCAAGCCTATTCTCACAGCCTTCACCTGCAGTACCGTCTGCAGGTGGATGGCCTGGAAGGGAATATCCTGACGTACCATCACTGCTACTCCTCCATGAGGTCCATTATCGAATGTTCAATAATGGGCTTGAACTTGGAATCCTCTCAAGGAAATTGGACGATTTTCCTTGGTCATGATCTCTTGTAGGCATACACAAACTGGATTACATGAAGCTATCAGATGTTGCAGTTCTGCCCATGTTGCATGAATTCCTAACAGTTCCATTGGATTAGGGTATCCAGTTCTTCAGGTTGACCAACTATTTCATAAGATACTTGGCAGCACCTGTGGTTAAGGCCCACCCCACACCTTTAGGCTGTCCATTTCCAGCATCTTGGGTGTACCTTTTGATGTTTTTTTTACCTGTGGAAGTAGTTTCCACAGTCTTCCTTTGGAGAGGTTCAGGATTTCTTTGCTTGGACAAAGGACAGACCTGAGTCTTCTGTTCAGGAGCATTCTGTGTAGCCCCTGTGGATTTGGTGGCAGCTGGGGCTGTCACCATTAAGGCCTCTGGAGCCCTGCCTGATGGCTCCAAAGACTCCTCTCTAGGAGGAGTCTTTTGAACAGGCTCAGGACTCCTATGCCTGGTCAAAGGGCGAACCTAAGCCTTTGCTTCAGATTCTGCCTAGCAGCATATGGATGTGGTGGCAGCTGGAGCTGTCACCGTAGAGGCCCCTGTAGCCTTTACTGATGGCTCCAAAGACCTTACTTTGGGAGGAGGAGTCTCCTCAATAGATCCCTCACTCCTACTCCGTTTCTGGTGGAACAACTCATCAGAGGTAGTTTCAGCATTTGAGGACTGATTTTCAAATGTAGTGACAGAATGTGTGGTGTTTTAAGTATAAGAAGATAAGGGATGGCGCGAAGGAGGATTGGCTAGAATTGAAGCAAAGGACTTACCTGGCTGTGCAAACAGCACACAGGCACATTGCTTTGCTTCTGCAAAACTAACTTTCTCCTTGCTCCTTATTACCAATAATTCTTTTTCAAACTTGTACCTTTTACATTGCCTAGAAGAAGCTTCATGTTCCTCTTTGCAGTGGCAACAGCATACTGGACCTGGACAGTTGTCATCTCCTTGATGACCTGTTGTATCACACTTTGCACACACTCTTGGTTGTCCATTTTCCTTATAACGGCAAGAGTTATAAGATGTTGTGAAGATGTTTGGACCACGTAGAGTTGCCAAAATATTTATTTAAATATTTATATTT
>NC_061855.1:19578035-19580535 GCF_019202785.1 Penaeus chinensis | reverse complement strand
TATATATATATATATATATATATATATATATATATATATTTATATATACACACATGTATGTGTGTGTGTATATATATATATATATATATATATATATATATACACATGAATGTGTGTGTATATATATATATCTATATATATATAGATATATATGTATATATATGTATATATATGTATATGTATATATATGTATATATGTTTATATATATACGTATAATATGTATATGTATATATACATATATGTATATATATATACGTATATATATGTATATGTATATATATATATATATATATATATATATATATATATATATATATGCATATATATACATATATAAATATATATATATATATATATATATATATATATATATATATATATATATATATATATATATATATATATATATGTGTGTGTGTGTGTGTGTGTGTGTGTGTGTGTGTGTGTGTGGATGTGTGGATGTGTGTGTATATGTGTGTGTGTAAGAGTGTGTGTGTGTGTGTGGATATATTTGTGTTTTTGTTTGCAAATCATATCATTTTTACATATAGCAATATGTATTATGCTCGGCCAATGCAGGCAATTTTGGTTATCAGCATTCCCCTTTTGACAGGATTTTTTATATTGAAATGTCATCAAAATAGAAGCAAACTACGGTACACATATCACATTTTCACGCATGGCTTTCAGTTCCTAATTACAGATCTAATCTAGTCATGGACGGTAATAGTCTCATATAAGTAGATTTGAAACAGCAATTTTAATTACTTAATAAATTAATACTGAGAAGCCATATGACATTAGATATTTCGATTAGTAGCAAGAGCATTTTCATAATCAACGTTTTAATTATATCTCTCATTGCCGCGTAGAAATGATGATAATTACTTTTTGTGATATTCCTGTCGTCCTTTTGGAAAGTACACGGACAAGAGAACTGGCCTGCAGTATGTTGAATCCACTACGGTATATGAATAAGCAAACAATTTTTTTCTTTTTTTTTTTTCTTTTTTCTTTTTACATCGCCATCCATTGAACCGGCAAATAGAACAACCTGAATGAAAGGGATAGTTCAGTTTTCCTACGTTTCGTCTCTCACCTTTAATCAAAGATTGCGATTCACGTCAGCGAACCAGAGTGTGGGTAAGGCGAGGGGATCAGATGGACGCCGGTTTTTATTTGATTTGGTTGCAAATCAGCTTCACACAGACAGTTCCGAAAACCACCTGGCAATATAGATTTAAGTGATGATAGTTTTAATGACGACAGCTCAATGTTACAAGCAAGAAAATGGAAAAGGACTTTCCCTTATTGCCATTACTTATTTATTACATTTCTTTGAATTGTGCTGCTTTCGAGGTAAAAGTTTTACGTGTATAAAGCTAATATATAAAGCTTTCACTGTGTGTCGTGTGGGCGTTGAATTGAAATGCCTGTGATTACTGTACCCGCATGAAAGGATACTACTTATTCAATAAAATATTCGTATATCATCGCTTATATGGAAGGCCTTTTACCGTACGAAATTTGTTTCATTTTTTGCATATAAAATTTATAGAAGTAATCTTCTATCGCAAAATGCAAATTCTCTGTTATAGAAATTGAACATATCTTTGCCGAGTTTTGACTTGCTGAACTTAATTAGAAAGATACTAACCCCACGTGTGAGTGGGCGCGTGCCTAAGTGTGTATGAACACACGCACGCACAAACACACACACACACACATGTAAATATATATATATATATATATATATATATATATATATATACATATTAATAAACACATAATTGCACACCCACACTCACACACAATCCCCCCCCCCCCCACACACAAACACACACACACACAAACACACAGACTCACATACACAGATATATATACATATACATACATACATACATACACACACACACACACACACACACACACACACACATATATATATATATATATATATATATATGTGTGTGTGTGTGTGTGTGTGTGTGTGTGTGTGTGTGTGACTGCCGCGATGGTCCAGTGGTTAGAGCACTGGATTCCGACCCTCGTGGTCCCGAGTGTAATTCCTTGCCGCGGCAGTCGTAAAAATACCTGTGCTCTGACTGCTGGCTCGAGCCTGAGAAAACGATATATCGCTTTGAGAAGTCGAACGCAGGTGTTATAGTGGAAGCCACGCTGTGGCACAAGTGATAGCGCGCCGAACCACGATTGATTAGGAAGGGTATCCAATCAGGCAAGGGTGGCACTGCCATATAACCCCTCAGAGAGAGGACTTTGTCCTACAGTGGAATGAATGGTTGTTAAATATATATATATATATATATATATATATATATATATATATGTATATATATATATAGACATATAAATAAACACATATTTGCACAAACACACATACATACTACATATATAATATATATATACATATATATATATATATATATATATATATATATATATATATATATACACACGCACACATATTGTACACACACA
>NC_061855.1:19565535-19570535 GCF_019202785.1 Penaeus chinensis | reverse complement strand
ATAATTATTATTATTATTATCATTGTCATTATCTTTACCATGAACATAAGCACAACTCTTAATCATCACTTAAATCCGAGGCAAGTACACTGCACTGAGATATTTAAACCGTCAGTTTATGCACATTTATCATTTAAACGGCTATCCAACGAAGAAGAAAGGGAGGTAGGAAGGAGGAGAAGGAGAAAGGAAGAGAAGAAGGAAGGGGGTGGAAGTAAAGGGTAGGAAGGGGGGCTTGAAGAGAAAGAGGAGGTGAGGAAAGAGAAATTAAGATAAAAAGGAGGGGGTTAAAAAGAGGGTAGGGGGTGGATAAAGGGAGGGGGATGGGAGAGGTGGCTTAGAGAAAAAAATGGGGAAGGAGGGGGGGGGGGGGTAAAGGGAGCGGAGGAGGTTGGGTGGAGTTTAAGGAAGAAGAAGAGGAAAGTAGGAGTAGATATAGTGCTAGAGTAGAAGAAGAGTGAATATAAGGAAGATTTTTTTTGGGGGGGAACGGGAAAGATAAAGGTAGAGGGAGAGGCAAAGAAAGAAAAGGAGAGAGGAGGCGAGAGTTAAAAGGAAAGGTGAAAAAGGGAGAGAGAAGGGGATAGCTACCTTATAATTTGTTTTCGTTCCGTTTGGAATATTGGCAATAGTAATAATAATAATGATGACTATTAATGATAGTAATAATAATAATTATGATATTAATGATAATAAGGATAATAATAATAATAATTATAATAAAAATGATGACAATTATGATAACAATAATGATAATAACAATAATGATAAGGATAATAATAATACAGTACCGTATAGGATGATCATAACAATGATATTGTTAGTGCTATTACTACTTCTAATGTTAATAGCAATAAATGAAATGATAATGATTATGACAAGGACAACAATAATTATGATGATAACAATGAAAATGATAATAGTGATAATGAAAAGATAATGTTTATTATTATTAATATCATAATTATCATTAACATCATCATTATCATTATTATTGTAGAAAAGATATGAATGAGAATGAATATCTTTACAATACAAGAGATGCATTAACCCATTGCCGTCTGGGAAAATGATTTAAAAATGGGGAAAATGCTGTGCTAATTTTTTATATTTTTTTGTGAAATGGCTCTACACATAGATGGATCTGCCTTACCTCATTTCACCTTTCCTTGAATTGGCAGGAGAATGTATTTTTTACTAGTGCTATGAATATCAATGGTGTTATTTTTATCATAAACATTATACATACTATAATGTTATAAATATTAGCAATAGCAAAATGAGATAACGTGAAATATTTGCATAAATTAAAGAAAAGGGTAAACGGGCGAGACAGGAAGTACTCGTAACTAGCTCATTGGCGATTTAATTAATGTAGGCATCTATGTGTAAAAAAAAAAATAAATAAAGAAGTAAACTCACAGTGGGCATGGTATGTACGTACATGCGATGCCTGTCGGCAAAGGGTTAAATACATCTCTTGTATTGTTAAGATATTTATTCTCAATCATACTTTTTCTACATTTGTCAATAGATAAATGAAACATGAATACGGTTCATTATTATCCTCCGCCTCCTCCTCCTCATAATATCTTTTATAATAAGTATGATAATGATGATAATAATGATAATAATAATAATGATAATAATAATAATAATGATAATAGTAACAATAATAATAATAATAATAATAGTAATAATAATAAATTATAATAATAAAAATGACAATAGTAATGATAATAATAATAAAAATAATGACATTGTATAAACAGTAATAATAATTATAATGATAGTAATAAAAATAATAATAGTAATAATAATAATAATAATAATAATGATAATGATATGATAATGATAATGATAATGATAATGATAATGATAATGATAATGATAATGATAATGATAATGATAATGATAATGATAATGATAATGATAATGATAATAAAAATAATAATAATGATCACAGAATTAATGGAAAAGTAATAAAAATAATAATGATAATAACAACAATAATAATAATAATAAAATAATAATAATAATAATAATAATAATAATAATAATATTGATAATAACAATAATGATACTAATAATGATTACATAAATAATAGAAAATGTAATAATAATAATAATAATAATAATGTTAATAACAACAATACTACTACTACTACTAATAATAATAATAATGATTATGATTGCAATATTATTAAAAATTATAATATCAATAACAATCATTAATATCATTGCCATTAATATTATCATTACCATTATTATTATTGTAGGTATGAATGAGAATGAGTATCTACACAAAACAAGGTATGTATTAAGAGAGAGAGAGAGAGAGAGAGAGAGAGAGAGAGAGAGAGAGAGAGAGAGAGAGAGAGAGAGAGAGAGAGAGAGAGAGAAAGAGCAAGTTGTTTTTCGTGTGAGATAATCAAAGTAGAGGAATAAAATATTCCTCGAAAAAACTGCAAAAAACATCTCGAACCAAAAGACTGAAACACATTCAAACAAGTTATGACGAACTTTTTTCCTCGAGATTTTTAATGAATTTACAGCGCAGATTCGTCCATTTTCAAAGTACAGCTTGTATTGGCGTAAAACTATATCAGTGAAATACAACTACAAATGCACAACAACATCGCTTATCTGGTACGATTCCATTTTTTAAATCCTGGCACAATTGTATTTTCTTTTCAACAGCTGCCACCACTGTAGACAATATTTACTTGATAAAGGTGTAAACTAATTAGATTAGTCATTATTGATGATACATTTATTGTATTTTTCTGCGTTTTTTGAAAGGCCTATAGTGCGTGGCATCATGATGTACAAGTCCGTGGAAATAATAATTTCTTCCCATTGTTGAAATAATGAACATTTTCTTCCAAGTCATTTAAATAGATGTCTTCATATCCGGGTAGTATACCGATTAATATGAAACATTTCCGCAGAGAAAGTTCATATTTTTGGCTTCTTACCTAAACATTAATACTGTCCACCTGAGTTCACTTTTTAACGAGATTTCAGGCCCATTCTTTTACCTTTCTCGAAATTAACTCACCGCGTTAGAAGCACTTCTAGGAACTCAACTCCCTCATTATTCCAGCTTGAATATCTTTCAGTACCAGTTCCCTTGGCAAAATGAAGATTTTTCGTATTCGCAGTCTTAGGGACATTTAAGATTTCTATTTCAATTGTGGTTACTGTACGTGCGTGATCTGAAATTGCCTGTATCTGATAGGGCTAGAACTCGGTTAACTACAAACATATGTAATAAAAATAAACTTCACAAAGCATTGCTTACATACAGTAAGCGATAAAGCTGCATGGACCTTTCTAAGAAAATATTTTCCGAAATAAATGATTTGCAACATAAAAATCAATTATAATTTGTTATAGTAAATTTTATCGCATGCTCGAAAATCCAAATTGCACTGTAACATCACATGAATAACAAAGTATCAGCTTATGTACCTCGCTTACATCTAATCACAGTGTATTTGCTCTTTCCTAACTCTTATGTACACGATCTTATTAGAAGCGCGAGTTCCTTACTAAACAGGTTACTCGATCTTTTTTCTTAAATATAAATATACTCTATCATCAGGTTCTTTTGCCAGTTAGGTTCCATCCGAACACATACTTTGGAACATTATGGAGTGAACCATTCAATACAGCTTTGACAGAGGAGTTTCGAATAACATAAGCATGACTAGTCAAAAACATCGCTTTGGATATATTAGAAAAAATGAAGAAAAAAAAAAATGAGCGGCTGATCCTCCTCGTCTGCATGTGTGGAAGTCACTCTTAAAGATTTACAAACAACCACTGTAAACGTCATTAAAGATAACTCACTTGTATTTGAATAAGATCCATAAAATATAACCCCGCTTTCGTACAAACATACAATAATTATAGTAAAATAGTGTGCTACTAACAACCATTCATGTTTAGGGGAGCGAGATATGCCTATTCTAACTGTACATACTCTAACCCAGTGGTCCTTAACCTTTTTACAACCAAAGACCCTCTAGGAATGTGTCCTTTCCTCTACGCACCCCCTTTCCTCTACGAATAAAATTCCCTCAAGTATTTCAAAGAAAATTATAAATGTTCTCAGTCTCTTTCTTGATAATTAATTAGTCACGTTATCATTAAACTTCTCAATATGTGATCATGTCCTCGCATGAATTAGAGAAATTCATTGTTTTACAAGGGCTCGCGCTAGTGTTTTTCTTTTCTTTTTTACCTATACTAATTACTTTTCACCGTGACCTGGGTCCATATACCCATTTTTTTATGCTCAATTAATCTAGTATGTTGCAGTAAACAATGAAGACAGACTACCGACATTTTTTTCTTGTTCGGTAGGACCAAAGGTCAGATAAGTAGTGGTGATAAAACTCAACTCGAAAGACCACTGAGCCTTTTTCCACCCCGGGAAAAAGGCTTATGCATGACACCCAAGTGTTATGAATTGTTTGATCTTAACTACACATAAGTAGGCCTAGATAACGTTTTATGGGGTTAGTACTATCTATTCAGTAATTTTTTTTTTTTTTTTTTTTTTTTTTTTTTTAAATCTGGGCGATTTTAGGCAAACCTGGGGTTTTCCTAATCCAGTGAGTGGCAACACTGCTCGCGCCCCCAGTAGAAATAACTGACATCCCCCCCCCCCTCCCGAGAGGCATAAGTAACTTTTTATATTTAGGTAATTTTAAAACGGTTTTAAACAAACGTTCTATGAAAAGAATCTACTTATATCCTGAAATAAATCAACAAACGTGCCTCATTTCCATTACAAAAACGCCACCCAGTACGTAATTTGTACGCCTGGGAGGAGCAATTGTCTCGAATTCCCGCCTCAACACACTGGCGCCGCGGCCTCCGAGCCCAAAGGGGAGGAACTTGAGATTTCCTTCGATAGGCCAGATACAAAGGACCCAGCTGTTGAAGTTGGACAAGTCCCTGCATTCAGACTTGTATCCTACAATTTCGAA
>NC_061855.1:19555535-19558035 GCF_019202785.1 Penaeus chinensis | reverse complement strand
CGCGAGAGGCCGGAAGAGGCGAGGCGCTCCATGCATGTATATTTGTTTTCATCAGGATCATAGAAATGCTTGAAAGATCCAAGTTAAGTCGCCTCATTCAGGAGTTGTTTGGCTCAGATGCCGCTGAATTACTTCGCGGTCAAGATACCTGCTTGCAAAGGCACTGCGGCTGCCACGGAATGCTTCATTAGGCATTCATGTGCCTTTTACACTGAATTGTGAATAATGTACATCTACGTATGTCCAAATGCATCGACTTAATGGTATTAAGTTCAAACTCCGCTTTTAAAAGAACAAATCGACCAACTGAATTACATATTCTTAAAACCTATAAAATTAGCAATTTTCGAAAAAGAAAAAAAAAAAAAAAAAAAAAAAAAAGGAATAAATTAACTTCTAAAAAATCAATAAACTAAAAAAAAGACAAGCAAACCGAAAATAAAACTCTGAAAAAAGAAGGACGAGAGTCGGTGAAAGCCTCGGAAAGAAATACCTCGGAGGTTGCCAAGCGCACAAGACGTTTCTTTGTCGTGAGATCCGGCCGTATTATTACGCCTAATCCCCGGGGACTAAGGCTTATTTGGCGCGGAATATCGAGATGTTTGCTGAGGGATGATAGTACATGGAGGAGGATCTGCGAGTCTAAGCAACACGCGACTTTTCTTTCTTCTTTTTTCTCTCTCTATATTTAGCACGTCGACAAAGAGCCACATTTTCAGTGCTGTAACTCTTGCTCTTGTTGCTATTGTTAGTATTGTGATTGGTTGCTAAGTAATTGTATTTTAGACTGTTATTCTTGGTGTTGTATTTTTTTTATTTTTTTATTTTTTTCATAGCAATACTATTTCTTGTTTTCTTGCTTTGATTATTATCCATATTGTTATCGTCCTTTAAAAAATAACTGTTATTATCATCATAACCATCATTATTGTTATGCTTTCTATGTGACTAGTATTATCATCATCACTGCCATTTTGTAATGTTTTTATTGTGAATACCATCATCATTATCATCACTATTATTGCCACTGATTTCATTGTGCATCTTATTGTCAGCATCTTCATCAGCATTATAGTTACTGATTGCGTAATGATTATCATCAGCATCCGCATCGTCATTACTACTGCCTTCATTATGGTCATCATAACCATCATTATTACCAGTACCATTATCAATACTGATTTTATTAACAATATTATCATCAGCATTATTGTTTTTTTATTATTGTTATCATTATTATTTATATTATCATTATCGTCTTCATTATGCTATTATTTACATTATTATTATTATTATAATTATTATTGTCATAATCCTTATTACTATTATTATTATTATTATTATTATTATTATTAATATCATTATCAATATTATTATCATCATTATTATCATCACTATCAACCATGTTATTTCATATAGAATATCAAATGTCTCAAAATGTCCTTAAAACTTAATTCCCAGGGAGCCCAGTCGTTAGAGATCACTGCGTTTGCCATCGCCTAAGCCATTTTCCGCTACAACCCCCTCCCCTTTGTTAAATTCCTGGCTACGCCCCTGGCTTGATTCAGAGCTTAGCTAAGGTCCAGGCTTCAGGAATAGTCAGAACTAAAACCGTCAGTCTGTTTTCCAAACTACGTAAACCAATGAATTATGAACAAGACAAAGATAAATTCCGCCGTTAAAGATTCTCTCTAGCACACCCGCGGCCATTGTTACACCAAATCTTTGGAACCGTTACAGCATACATACGTACATATTAAAAGTATAAATGAGAATTAATATTTCCATAATATAAGGGATGTTTTAACCAGGTTTCGATTATACCTTCGTCAGAAGTACATGTATTTCTGACTAAGATATAATGGAAACCTGTTAAATCTCTTGTCTTGTAAGGATATTCATTCTCATTTGCCATTTGTCAACATGAATACGGTTCCTACATGCATACATTATACATTGTCTGTACACGAACCGGACCAAGAATAGTACCAAACATAAACAAATAAAAAACAACAACAACATGTGAACGAAAGTAATTTCATTTGTCCACCACCATTAGTAAGAATTCCTTTTGAAGGTGACACCACTGCCCAAGATAAGGCTTTTCTGCTTCTTGTTTCATAAGGTTTCCAATTCTCTTGAAAGAAGACTCGGCAAATGAACTTTCTCTCTAAACCCCCTCTTCTCTGCTCAGTAAGAATTGAAACTTTTTTCTTCTTATTTTGAATGTAAGTATCTAACTACTATTATGCATATATCACTAACAGCACATGATGATGGCAACAGTAGCTTAAATATGATAATAATAACATTATAAACATAAATATCCATAGCGGTAGTGAGAATAGTGTCGGAAGAGGTGATGGTAAGTGATATTAATTGTAATTTCACTGCTAATAAAGCTTAATAAGATAATGTAACAAAATATACAATGATTTCCATAACTTTAATGTGATGATAATTCTGATAACACCGTTGTAATAATGATTGTAGCACTAAT
>NC_061855.1:19528035-19530535 GCF_019202785.1 Penaeus chinensis | reverse complement strand
AAACAGCGAGACAATAACACGTAGAAAAAGTTACTACCCACACCTCTTTTTATTATCCAGTCGAGTACTGTATGTCCTCCTAATTACAGACCGCATAGGCATGTATCAAAAAAGAAAAGAAATAAAACTTTCTTGACATAAATATTTTGATCAAATAGTTTCATTTCATTTGTTATCCAATTCATGTAGAAAATATATATTCAACCTCCAGTTCAGAATGGTCGTCCCTTTACTTGTATTTTCTTTCACATTTTCCTCCATAATGTAACTGCAAAGAAGAACTGCAATCGATGAACCGCGCCACAAATATTTGGGCAGAAAATATCCTCTCAGCAACTTCGTTAGCAACTCCTAAGATCGGCAACTTGGCCAGCCATATATTTACGGTCCAGTTTCACCGGCGAAGATAACGGTTATCGAGAGAGGAAAGGTTCCAGGGAAGTACCGAGCATGAAGCGCGGCGAGGCGATCCGAAGGCGATATTGCGGTAAAGTTCGGTCGTGTGTCACAAGAGGAAATGCAATTTAGTCCACGTGGCTCGACAACGGGATTTCATTTCGCTCAGAACACCTTGCATTCCGCCGCGGACCTCTTAAGGGAGGGGAAACATTAACGATTTACCTCCGTTAGGATATTTGGAGTGTGTGTGTGTGTGTCTGTGTGCGTGTGCATCTCTATATATGTATATTTTTCAACAGCCATTAATTCAACTGCAGGACATAGGCCTCTCTTATTCACGACTGAGAGGTTATTTTGCTATACCACCCGTGCCTGATAGAATACCCTTCCTAATCAAGCGCGGTTCGGCGCTAACACTAGTACCACGGCGGCGACTACCCCTGCGACACCTGCATTTGACTTCTCAAAGCAATATGCCGTTTTCTCGCCGTGAGATCGGGCTCGAGCTAGCAGTCAGAGCGCAAGCATTTTTACGACTGCCGCGGCGAGGGAATTCAACTCAAGACCATGAATGTCAGAGGCATCGCGGTAAGTTGCTCACGAATTCTGATTATCACTGTACTTTACGGTTATGCACTACTGATAATACTTTTATGCATTTAGGAATTAATAGAGGCAGTAGCAGCACAGCAGCAGTCGGAAACCCAGGAATAGCTGTGGCGGTTGCGATGCTTGCAATAGCAACACCATTAATTGTAACATCGATACTGAGAGTTTATCGTTATCATTATTATCATTGTTGTGGCTTATGTAGTTTTGTTTTTATTATTGCTATCTTCGTTATTATTATTGTTATTATTATTATTATTATTATTATTATTATTATTATTATTATTATTATCATTATTATTATTATTGTTGTTGTTATTATTATTACTATTATCATTATCATTATTATTATCTTTATTAATCCGTTACCGCCGGGGAAAATTAGAAAAAATTGGGGAAAATGCTGTGCTCATTTTCTATACTTTTGTGAAATTTCTGCACATAGATGGCTCTGCTAGTGCTTAGCCACAAAGGAGTCAATTAGTCGACCTTGTGACCTTACCTGATTTCACCTTTCCTGATTTCACATTAGATAACAACAAAATAAGATAACGTAAAATATTTTCGTAAATCAATGAAAAGGGGTAAACGGGCGAGACAGGCAGTACTCAGAACTGGATCATTGGTAACTTAGTACAATTGTAGTCATCTATGTGTAAAAACAATTAAACTCACAGTGAGCATGGTTTACGTACATGCCATGCCCGTCGGCAATGGGTTAATATTATTACTGTTATTATCATTACTACTACTATTAGTATTGTTATTACTAAAAGCATTTTTATTATTTGTTGTTTTGCTGTTATTATTACTATTATTGTTACTATCAATATCATCTATTCGTTATCCCTGTTATCAGTATTATCATCACTATAATTATTATTATTATTATTATTATTGTGTTTTGTTGTTGTTGTTGTTTTTATTATCATTGTCATCATCTTTTTTATTGTTGTCATTATTAGCATTGATGTTATCATTGTTACTACTATTACTATTATTATTTCTATCAGTATTGTTATTGTTAATATTATCATTTTTATCATTATCATTATTATTTGTTATTATTATTATTATCATTATTATTATTATTGTTATTATTATTATTATTATTATTGTTGTTATCATTATTATTATTATTATTATTATTATTATTATTATTATTATTATTATTATGGATATTATTATCACCATTATTATCACTATCATTATTACCATTAGTATCATCATTACTATTATCATTATCATCATTATTATTACTACTATTACTATTATTAGGATCATTATTATCATTATTGTTATTATTATTGTTGCTGTTGTAGTAGTTGTTTTTATCATTGTTATTGATATTGTTATTATTATTATTATCTTTATTAATATTATTATTTTATCATTATCATTACTATCATTATTTTTATAACAATAATGATATTATTATCATTATTATCAGATCAACAATAATATCATTATCGTCATTATTATTATTTTTTCT
>NC_061855.1:19505535-19508035 GCF_019202785.1 Penaeus chinensis | reverse complement strand
AATGATGATGATGATGACGATGGCGATAACGATGACGATGACGATGACAATGACAATGACAATGACAATGACAATGACAATGACAATGACAATGACAATGACAATGACAATGACAATGACGATGAGGATTGATGATTGATAATTGATGATGATGATGATGATGATGATGATGATGATGAGGACGATGACGATGACGATGACGATGACAATGACAATGACAATGACAATGACAATGACAATGACAATGACAATGACGATGACGATGACGATGATGACTGATGACTGATGACTGATGACTGATGACTGATGATTGTGATGATGATGATGATGATGAAGATGAAGATGATGATGATGATGATGATGACGATGACGATGACGATGACAATGAAGATGACAATGACAATGACAATGACAATGACAATGACGATGATGATTGATGATTGATGATTGATGATTGATGATTGATGATTGATGATTGATGATTGATGATGATGATGATGATGATGATGATGATGATGAGGATGAAGATGATGATGAAGACGACGATGACAATGACGATGACGATGATGGTGATGATAAAAATAATGATAATGATGATGATGATGACGATGATGATGATGATGGTGATGATAAAAATAATGATAATGATGATGACGATGACGATTACGATGATGATGATACCAATATTGATAGTGATATTAAAATTAACATTACTAATAATACTAACAATGAAAATGATAATGATAATAACAACAAATCCAAACAAGAGCAAAACCAAACATCAAGAACAAAAACAACAACAACAGCAATGATAATTATAATATTAGCAATAACAAATGAAACAAAATTAAAAAGAATCATATCAATAAAACTGGAAATAATGAGGATGAAAATGATAATCCTGATACTGATGATTATAAAAAATAAAGAGATTCCAATAATGCTAATTTGGACTTTGTTTTATAATAGAACTAGTGACCTTTTAATAATATGCAGTGGTACGTAAGATGCAAAAATGAGGGCAACAGCGATTTTCTTTCGGCAAGACTGGAGCTCAAATGTTTACAATTTCACAGAAAATTTTAAAAACTCGTTTGTTTCCATTGGATTTTTTTTTTTTTTTTTGTCTGTTGTTAGGTATACAAAATACATAAACTAAGCGTGACACTTATAGCATTGTCATATGAAAAGCAAGTCAATATGAAAATGTGAAGTCTATATATATCACCATGATATACGATAAAGAAGTGAATTTAAAGTATGGACTCGGTTAAGAAGGAAAAAGAAGGAAAGAAAGAGAGAAAGAAAGAAAAAGGAAGAAAAGAGAGGGAGAGACGAGAGGGAGAAAAAACAGTTTTTATATTTCGTGCCGTTTAAGTTTGTTGTAAACATGATTTAATAAAAACATAAAAAAATAAAAAAGTCTTTCTGAATAAGTAAAACAAGATGCAGTAGCATGAACTTGAGTAATTCTTGTTTCCATACTTAAATATTAATGAATACAGATGACTTACCATAAAATCTATTTAACAATGTGATAAGGTTTCATATTATCATTCAGAATATCAATATGATATACACTGCTGTAGAAATCAGAGTAACAAAATACATCGTATATATATATATATATATATATATATATATATATATATATATATATATATATATATATATGTATGAAACAAAAATAAAATAAAACCTTCATATTATTGTAAGCAATCCTTTAGATTAAGAATGCATACAATATTACGTGTCTCAAATATGAGGTCCGTGGTTTACACAGAAGGCAATAATTAGAGATGATATCAAGTGCTACGTTTGTTGAATAATCCAGTTAGGATTATATGATCAATTGATTCCCTTTGTCCTTACAGTGACACAATTATGATGCTAATATCATCCCCAATACACAAAAAAATAATTTGGATCGCATGCTAGGTATCAATATACTTTCAAAATTATTCCTAATTTAACAATATACAGTCTTTTAAAGAATAGCAAGAATATATAAAGTAAAGTCTACTACTCCAGGAGAGGACCATCTGCTCTCACAACTGATTACATAACAGTAGTCCCAGTCCATAAAGGAAAACGGGAGATCATAAAGGACCAACTAAACTACACTGTCATAAAAGGGACTATAAATTGTACAATAAGTACATGTTTCGTTATTTTCTGTCGGTTCATTTATACTTTGGTTTATGATATAACATTCTTTTTTTCTGAGACATTTATTGATTTTTAATGTACCATAGCTGTTAAAGCGGCAGACAATTTTAAATAATGATAATGATGGTAATAATGATGATGATAATGATGATGGTCATGATCATCATCATCATCGTTATCGCCATCGCCATCGCCATCGCCATCGCCATCGCCATCGCCATCATCATCATCATCATCGTTATCGCCATCGCCATCGCCATCGCCATCGCCATCGCCATCGCCATCATCATCATCATCATCATCATCATCATCATCATCATCATCATCATCA
>NC_061855.1:19495535-19500535 GCF_019202785.1 Penaeus chinensis | reverse complement strand
CTGTCAGAAGTCACTGTCTGTTCTAGCCAACAAGACTGTTCATTCTCTCTAGTTCTTTTTTTTATCTAGCTTATTAGCTATCTTATATGGAAAGAATATATAGGGATAGAGAGACAGAACGAACAAGAGCAGAATCGGGTCTCAGGAGGATGGTCAAGGTCGAAGAGTCTGGGGAAGACTATACTAATAAACGAGGAGTTCAGGTCCTCCTAGTCCCATTGACCAGCATTCAAGTTAAAATCAGACATTTTTCTAATTATCAGAGCTTCAACCATTTTTCTTTCGTACGAATTTACTGATTTATGATTTAATTTAGCGCTTTTCTAGTTGAGCTGGTGCCCTTCATCACGTAAATGAACGAAACACGCATTTGATTCTCTGGCATATCTAACATCACGTCTATGTTCACTATCTTTTTTTTTTTTTCGAACGCTACCGGTCTCGCCTATATATTTTTATCTATCTATCTATCTGTCTATCTATCTATCTATATATCTGTGTATGTGTGTTCAGTATGTTTATGTATATACATATATAGATAGATAGATGGATATATATATATATGTATATATATGTATCTACATGTATGTATGGATATATATGTATATATATATATGTATATATATGTATATATATACATACATACATATATATATATATATATATATATATATATATATATATATATATATATATATATATATATGTGTGTGTGTGTGTGTGTGTGTGTGATATAATATATATATGTCATTTATATATATACATATATATGTATATATATATATATATATATATATATATATATATATATATATATATATATGTATGTGTGTGTATAATATTTATATATGTATGTGTGTGTATATATATATATATATATATATATATATATATATATATATATATATATATACATATATATACACGCACTTATATATGTGTGCGTGGAATGCATAAATATGGACAGCCATCTAAAAAGACCCGCCTGAAGAGACGGCGACCGAGCCCGGGGTCCTGCATAAGAGCGGGTCTCCGGGGACGGCGTCTCCTCCCGAAGGTGGCGGAGTCGCATCCTCGGGCTTGATGACCGCACAAAGCCAAGGCTGTATCTTATTTACGGCCAACAATACCACTAGGAAATTGAGTTTCGCCCCCGAGCCGCAGTGAATAACAAGTTAAGTTTATATACATTCTTCACACGTGTAGTTCCTATTTTTCGTCTTTTCCTTTCACTGTATGTGTCCATTTTCCAGACGGCTCGGGATCCAAACGTGAGTCGGTAGAGTAATAATCATGATGACACTATTGTACTTCATAGACATTATGAATTAAAACCTATACATATGTCCTTCCCTACCCAAAAACAAAAACAAAAAATAATAAAAATATGAATATGGCTGCAAAGGCAAGATAACCGCACGCACAAACACACAAACAATCTTCCTGAAATAACCTTGCACATAAACTTGCTGGATACGCCTATAATCCCGTTGCATTCTTATGAAGAGACACCATAAAGCAACACCGCGGGCCCCAGTATCTATAACTCTAACGCAATTCCTGAGTACAAGAGATGGAACTGGAAAATATGTGACTTATATAGAGATAGATATATAGATAGATAGATAGATAGATAGATAGATAGATAGATAGATAGATAGATAGATAGATAGATAGATAGATAGATAGATAGATAGATTGATAGATATATAGATAGGTAGATAGATAGATAGATAGATAGATAGAGAGAGAGAGAGAGAGAGAGAGAGAGAGAGAAAGATAGATACGTAGATAAATAGATAAATAGATTGATAGATAGATAGATAGGATAGATAGATAGATTAGATAGATAGATAGATAGATATATAGATAGGTAGATAGATAGATAGATAGATAGATAGATAGATAGATTGATAGATATATAGATAGGTAGATAGATAGATAGATATATAGATAGGTAGATAGATAGATAGATTGATAGATATATAGATAGGTAGATAGATAGATAGATATATAGATAGGTAGATAGATAGATAGATTGATAGATATATAGATAGGTAGATAGATAGATAGATATATAGATAGGTAGATAGATAGATAGATTGATAGATATATAGATAGGTAGATAGATAGATAGATAGATAGATTGATAGATATATAGATAGGTAGATAGATAGATAGATATATAGATAGGTAGATAGATAGATAGATTGATAGATATATAGATAGGTAGATAGATAGATAGATAGATTAGATAGATAGATAGATTAGATAGATAGATAGATATATAGATAGGTAGATAGATAGATAGATTGATAGATATATAGATAGGTAGATAGATAGATAGATAGATAGGTTAAATAGATTAGATTGGATAGATAGATAGATTGGATAGATAGATAGATTGATAGATATATAGATAGGTAGATAGATAGATACATAGATAGATATATAGATAGGTAGATAGATAGATAGATAGATAGATAGATAGATTAGATAGATTGATACATAGATATATAGATAGGTAGATAGATAGATAGATAGATATATAGATAGGTAGATAGATAGATAGATTGATAGATATATAGATAGGTAGATAGATAGATAGATTGATAGATATATAGATAGGTAGATAGATAGATAGATTAGATAGATAGATAGATTGATAGATATATAGATAGGTAGATAGATAGATAGATTGATAGATATATAGATAGGTAGATAGATAGATAGATATATAGATAGGTAGATAGATAGATAGATAGATAGATAGATAGATTGATAGATATATAGATAGGTAGATAGATAGATAGATTGATAGATATATAGATAGGTAGATAGATAGATAGATAGATAGATTGATAGATATATAGATAGGTAGATAGATAGATAGATTAGATAGATAGATAGATTGATAGATATATAGATAGGTAGATAGATAGATAGATAGATTGATAGATATATAGATAGGTAGATAGATAGATAGATTGATAGATATATAGATAGGTAGATAGATAGATAGATTGATAGATATATAGATAGGTAGATAGATAGATAGATTAGATAGATAGATAGATTAGATAGATAGATAGATTGATAGATATATAGATAGGTAGATAGATAGATAGATATATAGATAGGTAGATAGATAGATAGATTAGATAGATAGATAGATTAGATAGATAGATAGATAGATTGATAGATATATAGATAGGTAGATAGATAGATAGATAGATAGATAGATTGATAGATATATAGATAGGTAGATAGATAGATAGATAGATTGATAGATATATAGATAGGTAGATAGATAGATAGGATAGATAGATAGATAGATTAGATAGATAGATAGATAGATTGATAGATATATAGATAGGTAGATAGATAGATAGATATATAGATAGGTAGATAGATAGATAGATATATAGATAGGTAGATAGATAGATAGATTAGATAGATAGATAGACAACTTGATAGATATATAGATAGGTAGATAGATAGATAGATAGATATATAGATAGGTAGATAGATAGATAGATTGATAGATATATAGATAGGTAGATAGATAGATAGATTGATAGATATATAGATAGGTAGATAGATAGATAGATAGATTGATAGATATATAGATAGGTAGATAGATAGATAGATTAGATAGATAGATAGATATATAGATAGGTAGATAGATAGATAGATAGATAGATTAGATAGATAGATAGATTAGATAGATAGATAGATTAGATAGATAGATAAGATAGATAGATTAGATAGATAGATAGATATATAGATAGGTAGATAGATAGATAGATAGATTAGATAGATAGATAGATAGATAGATTAGATAGATAGATTGATATATATATATATATATAAACATACAAATACAGTATATATACATAGTTACAAACATTCATGTATACATGTATTATATTAAATGTGTCCATAGATATGTATGTATAAATATATATATATATATATATATATATATATATATATATATATAATATATATATAATATATACGTATATATATATATATATATATATATATATATATATATATATATATATATATATATATATATATACGTAAGTACAAATATAATATATACATATATATGTACATATTATATATATATATATATATATATATATATATATATATATATATATATATATACATATATATGTGTGTGTGTGTGTGTGTGTGTGTGTGTGTGTGTGTGTGTGTGTGTGTGTGGACAGCAGCGGAAAGAAAGACAATTTTCACCGCTGATCAGTCTTTTTGATGGCCTGTGTTCCCACTCATGGCAAAAGAGGGCGTTGTTGTTGTGTCCCCGGGATACAGCGTACTTATGTTGAGATAGACGCTTAGTGAGACTGGCGCCAGTCTCGCCAAATTATTCCTTATCACAGTAGGTACAAGGGACAGCTTAGGTACCCACCTTCGAGGTAGAGGGAGTACTGGTGTGGGCCAGGTTGCGTAAGATCCTCCGGCAGTTGAGAGGGTGAAGAGGGCGACGGAGAGAGTAGATCTCCTCAGAGGCTGAGGACGGGGAGGCGAGGGGTCTCTTTAGAAGAGGAGTCATGGTAGAAGATAAGCCGTGCCCTGGATAACGCAATGTCGAGAACATGACGAAGGTAGCCCAGTTTGAACAACGAACAATGCAGGAAGTCGACCTCTCCATGCAGGTACTGGGAGTCACAGATGCGGAGACTGGAGGAACAGCAAGGTGACAACACCTCTCTTTACATGGAGGGGGATGGTATGAGAAGTGCATGTACATACCACTATGCATAGACTTTCTGCATATGGAGAAGGAGAAATGGTCAGCAGAGCGATGAGCTAGGGTTTCCAAGAAGGGGAGCTTGTTGTCAACCTCCCATTCCACATTGGAACGGATGGAAGGAAAAAGGGAGTTCAGCTGAGTCAGGAAATACGAGAACTGGGTAGGATAATGAGACCAGAGAGCAAAGATGTCGATATACCTCAGTCAAACC
>NC_061855.1:19478035-19480535 GCF_019202785.1 Penaeus chinensis | reverse complement strand
GACAAGAAAAGGGGGAATCGTAATGAAAAAAAACAAAAAACTCACGCAACCTATTAAAAGACAGAAGCTTCAGCAAAACTTTTTACGGCAAACATAACGGAAATATTTAAAGATGTTGATTATAGAGAAGAGCCGAATCGATTTAACATCTAAGTAATTTGCAGACGATAGTGTTCCCATCCAGCAAAGTAAAAACTTCAACCAAGAAAGTGAGGATGAACAAGAAAATGGGTAAAATCACGTTGAACAATCAAGTCCATGGTGTGCAAATACAAGTACTGAAAATTATCAAAAACAAGAACCGGGTGAAACGTCATAAATATTTGACACTGAAATAATGCCAAATGCATCCTGCAAGACTAAAATTTAGCAATAATCAAACAGCTGGAGTGCTTTCGACATAGTAAAAAAATATTACGTGCGTTTTCCCTGGAGAACAGTAGCAACAAACATGGACTTTCTTTGGAGAAAAGTCTTTAGTGCAAAGTGAAGAGACTGATACCGATAATCAATATAAGTGATATAAGGAAGGAGCAATACGGATTAGAGAACAGACCGAAGTGGAAAATACACTTGAAAGCATTAAAGATAAAAAAAATTAAATATCTATGAGAAAAGACGACTTAAAGGCAATGGAACAAACGCATTGAGGGATAGCTGAAATAATGCATGACACTTTCTCGACTGACAGACCTTGTACGGCATATCGTTACTACTGCTACAGCTACTACAACAGCAATAACAACAATAACTTCTACTAGTACTACTACTACTACTACGGGGACGATAATATATAATCATTTGATTCTTACGATTTTATGATTATCTGTAGTAATTAATTATCATTACTATTATTATCATTGTTTTATTGATTGAATAATCATGATTTTATTGTTATTTTCATTTTTACATTATTATTATCAATGTTGTCCTTTTCATAATAAAAAATAGTGATAATAATGATAAGAAAGTAATGATAATAATGATTATGATTATTATAATTATTGTGTTATTGTTATCATCATCAATATCATCATCAATATCATGATTATGACAATAAAAATGATAACTACAAGAACAGTAATGAAAGTAATTGAACGATGGTTATAGTAATAATAGTAGTGGTGACAATAATGCTATTGTTATCATTATCGGTGATATTATCATCATAATCATTTTGATTATTTGCATGATCAGTATCAATACATACAATATAAGAAGATGCAGTGTGTTAATTTGTTTTTTTTATTTGTAACTAATTTCATTGGCGTTTATTATTATATCTTATCACAATTTTTTGATATAACATATTGAAAGAGTAAAAGAGTAGTTCCATAAGCAATTTCATAACAAGGCAACGTTTATAGAGAGCAATATCAACACTCCTTTGCTCTATTTACCTTTTATTTTTTAAACTCAGACTCAGATATCAAAAGTAAAAGACCTGTTACGTATATGGTTCATTTATTCACGTCCAATAATATTCGCATATTCCATAGTATTCTCCAGAACAATCTTCATCGGTGATGTAGTAAAAGCGGTTGCTAGATATCGCTGCACAATTCTGCTTCACTCCGCCGTTTGGCTCGATGGTAGAACCGCAGTGATACCACAAGGGAACACCCATCCGTACTTGACTCCCGTCCGACCACAACCACTCGCCTTCCTTGGCCTCATCACTCGCTCCGATCCAGTATGATGCTTCGGGTATAACTGAAAGTCCAGGAAATGTAGAGAAATAAGTTAAATGGATATTCTGGAATATCTCAGATAGGGTTGATACTTCATCACCCCTAACTTTATTGTCATAGATTTTATCTTCTTCCACCTCTCCCCTTCGTCCTTTTAATCTCCCCCCCCCCTCTCTCTCTCTCTCTCTCTCTCTCTCTCTCTCTCTCTCTCTCTCTCTCTCTCCTTCTCTCTCTCTCTCTCTCTCTCTCTCTCTCTCTCTCTCTCTCTCTCTCTCTTTCTCCACACGCGTACACACACACACACACACACACACACACACACACACACACACACACACACACACACACTCAGAGAGAGAGAGAGAGAGAGAGAGAGAGAGAGAGAGAGAGAGAGAGAGAGAGAGAGAGAGAGAGAGAGAGAGAGAGAGAGAGATAAAGAGGGGGGGGGGGGGGTAGATACAAAATGAGATACATATGGATATGGATATACTATTTCTCTTCGCAAAAGCTGTTCTTATTTACTGACCATGTTCTGTGATATAAACAGCAACTTCTCCAATAACGTCTGAATTGTCAAGCTTCGCAAGGTCTCCTCCAAGCAGCTGACAGATCGTCTGCATGTTCCCCCAGGTTCCCTTGGTCAGGGATTCGAAAAACAGACAGCGTCCTGCTATCGGTACATAGGGCGTGGTGCAGTCTGTAGGGAGAAGATAAAGTTAGATGTTCCTGTATATATTATACTGATAAACGATATTAAGAATCTTGCTGGACGTTACTATATGCCAATAGCAAGCAGTGCAATTAATATG
>NC_061855.1:19470535-19473035 GCF_019202785.1 Penaeus chinensis | reverse complement strand
GTATTCTTATGTATACATATTGAACAAGAGTGAGAGAAATATGTAAAATGAGCAACTTAGAAATGAAATAAAGTCGAAACAACCAAAATCCCAAATGAGACACACAAGATGAACTGAAAACCTCTGTTTATCTTCCCTTGCAACGCGACACAAGAGGCGAACCACAAAGGCTTTACAAACACAGGTGCTGAGCGAACCAGAAATTACTTTAGCCGGCGTGATATAGGTAAGTGGAAGTGGAAAAGAAAACTAGCTAGACCACTCACTTACCAGCAAAGTGAAACTTCGCTGATATTTTCCCCTCATAGAACCTTTCGACAAATCTAGATATGCCCAATTCTGTAATTCTGTAAATGTTACCTTTCACATTCTTTCGATTTTAAATTCCCGCCTTTATGGTACTGCTGTGGATTTTGTTCCTGCATTAGGGAAAGAGGGGGGGGGGGGGCGAGTTAATGGATATGCTATCAGTGTTGTAACATCAGTCTGGTAATACTGAGGGACATTATTCAGGTGGGTCCGGTCCTGGTGGGAGGAGGAGGGGGATCCGGTGTGAGGAGGAGCGGAGGGAGGGGGGGGGGGGTCGAGCGTGAGAAGTTGCGGGAATGGGGAGGGGGTTGTGCATTACGGGGGGTGGGGGGGGGGGTTAGGAGGGGCGGGTGTCGAGCAGTTTGTGGATGTGGAGGTTATTGATAGTACCGCAATATCAACAATTTCCTCGGCTTAATGGCGGTCGATGATTGGATTTTAATTACGTAATTCACGTGGACTGTGGGGAGCTGTTTATTTTTCCCAAGGGGAAGTTGCAAGCGCCGGTGATGGCAGCCAAGGAAAGAAAAATGGACTAGGAAGAAAGGAAAGAAGGCAGATAAGAGAAGGGATGATGACGTAGATGAAAGGGTGAAGAACACTCAATGGGGAAATTTGATGTAAAGCAGAATCCTTTGCGGCAGTCTTAGTCGGCTCACAGAAAGAGATAAGAGAGGCAAGAAAGAAGGAAATTGGGCTTGTGATAACGGTGATTTTCCTATCAGTCTACCTATCTATTTATTTATCATTATATCTATCTATCTAGAAGCGTACCTGTATATTGAACTATTCATTTTCTATTGATCTGTCTTTTTCTATCGTATATGTGTGTGTAAATATATGCACACACACGCTCTTTGTCTTTGTTCACGAAGCGTATGGTAGCTGCTCTAACATGGAGAATCGAGACGAATAAATAAATTTTAACAAATGATGGTAACAGTGTGACCAAACCCGTGGGAAGCTCTCTCGTTACGACAATAAGATGTTCTTTTTTTATTGAAATATGTTTGTTTGTTCTAATTCATTACTTCTGTTCACATTCAAATTCTTTATCTTTGTTTGGTCAAATTTATGATCTCCGACACTATATATTTCTAAGTTTTGTCTTTGTTAGTTGTAATTCAATATTTTTTTGGCGAGGTTAGAAACTGTAACGCCTTCTGAAAACGAAGGTCACAAGTTTTTTTGTTTTTTTTTAATACAACAACTTTGGTTTCCATTTTAAGCTGCCATTTGTACTTTCAAAGGCTCAGTACTTTCCTATCACACACCGGAACCGGAATCAGGTTTGTCTTGAGCAGGTATGCAGTAAATTGAACCAATAAGCAAAACATGCACTGATGAATTAAAGAAAAAAAAAAAAAATATTGAAAATTAACTGATTTAATACTGCTAAAATTATTGCTATGCATGATTTTGATTCATATTTCCACTCTTACGTAGATTAAGAGTTAAAGAGTCAGATGATTTTCTAATGTACCAACAGCTCCTTCCTATCGGACGTATTTAATGTATCGAGAAACCCGTTTAAAAGCCCCCCCCCCCCCCCCCCCTTGCTACGCTGTCTCGTTGGTCTTTAAAATGACTTTAAAATGGTGTTCGTGTTCCTTGACTTCGTGGGCCTTGAGGACAAGAATAATTGTTCCGCTAAATTCCTCAAAGTATCCGGACACATGTAAGAACAATAATGTAAGAATAATAATGATGATTATACTGGTGATGCGATAATCATGTATTACTTTTATTGAACTCAATCCACCCTTGTACTTGTACTTATAACAGTATTCATGACTAAATGTAGACAGGGAAAGAGCGGTTATACATCTTCATAATCTCGTCCTCTACAGGCACAGAGGAGCAGATCAAAGACAAAGTACGGCTTATTCATGCAAGTCATCGGCTGTCTTGTCCAATAAGACCTCAGAGAATCCTTAGCAAAAAGACCTTCCCTGAGCACCGATAAACCGATTTTTTTTAGTCAGAGATGGGAAACACTACGATCTCTGTTTTTTTCATCCGTATGGTACTAATGTGATGTGGTTTATTTAGCCCCTTTTCACAGTTCATTCAGATTTGTTTTCAAGTTGCCTGAAGCTGCCTATGAATTCGAAATACATGTAGTCAAAGGAACCCATTTCGATGATAAGCGCCGTGAAAATATTCATAACGTAATCTTCCCTTCACGAGT
>NC_061855.1:19460535-19463035 GCF_019202785.1 Penaeus chinensis | reverse complement strand
ATATATATATATATATATATATATATATATATATATACATATATATATATATATATATATATATATATATATATATATATTCATATATATGTATGTATGCATACATGCATATACATATATATATATATATATATATATATATATATATATATATATATATGTATGTATATATGTATGTACATACATCAATATATACATAAGTTTATACGTATATATACGTATGTATGCATGTATGTATGTATGTATTTATGTATATATGTATGTATGCATGTATGTATGTATGTACGAATGTCTGCATGTATGTATGTATGTATGTATATATGTATGCACATATGTATATATTTATATGCATATATATATATATATATATATATATATATATATATATATATATATATATATATATATGTATGTATGTATGTATGTATGTATATATGCATTCACACAAACGTATATGTGTTTCATTTCTGCTTATGTAGAAAAAAGGTATGAATGAGAATGTGTATCCCCCCAGTCAAAGAGATGTATTTAACGTTTTCGATTATACCATTGCCATGCATACTCTTTTCTATATCAGTCGCAATGAATGAGTACGTGTGTGTGTTTACGCATATACCTATATGTATATATTACGAAAATTACCCTAAATTGAAATTAAATGATTCATTTGAAGAGAGCCATCCTGTACCACTGAGATAACCTGTATCCTTTCACTCACAAAGTAACCCAATGTTGAACTGGAAAAGGTGGATTTCCTAGGAGAAAGTGGCCCAATTGTGAACATATGCCATAGAATATTTTTCGTAAACTCTGTGATATCGCTTCAAAAATGGTATTGGAGGCAAAGTTCATGAAATAGAATAGAGAGCGAAAAGCATGTATGAAAAAAAAAAAAAAAAAAAGGGAAACAGAGGAAGAAGAAAATAAATATTTATTTATGCCCTCTAGTCCTTTTACTTTATTTTGCTTAATGCCATATCAATTTGTGTTTGCTGCAATCACCCTTGAGAGTATTCCGAAATAAGACTATGGAGCTGCAACGTTCTCGACAAGATAAACGTTTATGTGTTACCTCTGCAATTGCTTCTCTTGCAATTGTCCCACGTAATGCATCTTGTTGGTAATTTCCGAGTCGGATTTTGCATTTCATTTCCCAGTGCTATCATCTAAAGTCGTATTATTGCCAATAATCTGATGGTTGGTCTGTATTCTGCTTCTTTTAGAGAACTGCAAAACGCAAGCTCTCTTTAGGCTTCGATATAATCTTCTTTTGTTATTGATCACTGTGGTTTGTAGATGTATCTTTATTTAACTTTATTTATTATCATTATTTGTTCCTGGCTGCCCCTCTTTTCCTTTTGTTTTTGATTTTTTGTTTTAAGTCATTCTAGTTTATCAAGATTTCAGCAGTAAATTCGAGGCTACGAAATGTGACTCTTGTAATTTACTGTAGCGCTATGCAGTCTCAGTTGATCCAACTGTCGCCCGGCAAAATATGTTGATCACATAGCAGAGCATATTTCAAGATAATAGTATAACACCGGTATGTTTATGTATCCCTTTATTTTGCACACGCATATCCCAAATTGCCTATTACGTGTCGCTTTTCAACAAAATTTGTTTTTGTTTTTTAATAAACATACAACTCTAACTACTACTTTCAACATGCAAATTTATTGGCAAATTGTACTGCACTAGCATACGGAAATTTAATAGACATGCATCACTTCATATCAAGTCTGTCATGGCCATCAACATTAAAGCATTAAATGTAAAATACGATAAAGATTAAGGTAACTATCGCACTCTGAATAGAAAAAAAAAACTACTATAATTGAACAGTAAAAAAGACTTAACCTAGCCTAGTCTCAGGAACAAAGCAACACATATCTTTTTAAGAGGTTTTCCAACTTCTTCATTACCCATATTTCATACTTCTTGACAACGATAACATTTGCTAAATCAACCCTCCGAAGCATTCACGTCTAAGGTAACTAACTATACCAACAGTGTACAATTAGCTTCTTCTAAAATATCTGTGGTTGTGTAATTGTTGGCTCCTAACTGTCACGATTTATCTATAGGAGAAAGAAGGATGATGTGGCAAAGAGTCTGTAAAACGGCATTAGTCCTTGGAAACATAGAGATAAGAGTAACACTGACAGATAAATGTGGGCCTTTGAGATTATTGCCTCGACGTTAAATCAGCCTTTGAGGTGACAGATCCGGACAAACGACACGTCTAAGCCAAGGGTATATATACCGTGTACGTATAGCACACGAACTCACTCTCACTCTCTCTCTCTCTCTCTCTCTCTCTCTCTCTCTCTCTCTCTCTCTCTCTCTCTCTCTCTCTCTCTCTCTCTCTCTCTCTCTCTCTCTCTCATACACACACACACACACTTTTATGTCCTTATTACCTTTTTTAATATTCTTGTTAATTATTATTATTATTATTATCATTATCGTTATCACTACGTATTTGTATTCTTACAACCAT
>NC_061855.1:19440535-19443035 GCF_019202785.1 Penaeus chinensis | reverse complement strand
GCCAAGCTACATTTTCGGTTTCCTTTTTTTTGTTTTATCTGGTGCCGGAGGGACTATGTGAAAGCGTCGTTTCATTTCGTTAGTGTTTGCTCGAATTGTGTATGTAGATGTGCATTTTTTTTTCTTGTATTTCCTGCGTTTACATAATTTCAGGATGGACTGTTCATGGTTCTTAAAGGGGAGAAGAAAAAGGGAAATCAGAGCAAACACGAAAGCCACAAATCTCTATCGAGGTCAAACTCTCCTGAATTGCTTTTCCTTTCCTTGTTTGCATTTTGATTTGTCTGTCCACTTGGGTATATATGTTTATATATATATATATATATATATATATATATATATAGATAGATAGATAGATAGATAGATAGATAGGGATATAGATATATATATGTGTGTGTGTGTGTGTGTGTGTGTGTGTGTGTGTGTGTGTAGATATACATGTAGATAGATAGATACAGATACTTATATAGATAGATAGATAGATAAAGAGAGATGGATGGATAAAGAGACAGACAGATAGATAGATATAAATACGTATAAGCAAAGATAGGTAGATATAGATACGTATATATGTAAGTATAGATAGATAAATGGATAAAGAAATACATACTAATACACACACACACACACACACACACACACACACACACACACACACACACACATATATATATATATATATATATATATATATATATATATATATATAGATAGTCAGACACAAAACCAGACATAGATTGGTAGGTTGTCATACTGACCTAAATGTGTCTTTTTATCCTTGTTTCTATGTCTATGCATACATATTCATGTTAACATCTATTCTGATAAGGTATATAAAAGAGCGAGTCTACCAGCCATAGCATTATCTCCATTTCCGCAGCTCGGCGTGTTCGCCCTCTGTGCCTCCTCCTAAACGCCAACTGTGGCAATTTCGTAAATCTGAATGGGCGAGTCTCTCTCTCTCTCTCTCTCTCTCTCTCTCTCTCTCTCTCTCTCTCTCTCTCTCTCTCTCTCTCTCTCTCTCTCTCTCTCTCTCTCTCTCTCTCTTTTTTCTCTCTCTCTTTTTTCTCTCTCTCTTTCTCTCTCTCTCTCTGTCTCTCTCTCTCTGTCTCTCTCTCTCTCTCTCTCTCTCTCTCTCTCTCTCTCTCTCTCTCTCTCTCTCTCTCTCTCTCTCTCTCTTTCTCTCTATCTCTCTCTCATTTTATTTCTCTCTCTATCTATCTATCTATCTCTTTATCTGTTTATATGTTCGTTTATCTATCAATCAATCTATCTATCTGTCTGTCTATCTATCTATCTATCTATCTATTTCACTCTCCCTTTTTATCTCTTATTGCCGAAAGGACGAGTTTTGATTTTCTGACAAAGACGGCAGCTGAGAGGCCTTCTTTGAATTCATGGATCCCCCTCTTTCTTCTCAGAATTGGTTTGATCCTACATGCTCCGTTGGAATCTTCACCTGGGATAGGATGTATCTGACCATGAAATTTATTCCCTTTCCCCTTTTCTTCGGTCGGGAGTCGCTGCAAAACTCGTTTCCATCAGGCCAAAAGTGTAATAAATCCTTATTCGATTTTTAAAGATTTTTTTTTATGTTAAAAAAATGTAAAAAAAAAAAAAAAAAAAAAAAAAAAAACGTGTAGGTCTTCGCTAATAATGTTTTATCTCTAGTTTTCATGACTTACTTTCATTGTGGTTAGCACGTTATCTTTACCATTGTGTGTCTGATGAGATTATTTTCGGCTTAATATTATATTATATAATGATAATAGATAAAGAAAACACAAAAAACTTCAACCATAAAATAACAATGCGTTCCTTTTATACATATCTTTACAGTGCATAGATCTCGAAATTAGAAACATCTGTGGGATAAGCCTCGGCAAGATTTTATGCATAAATATACAAAGCAGCAAGCGTGCAAACACACACACACACACACACACACACACAAACACACACACACACATAAACACACACATACACACACACACACACACACACACACACACACACACATAAACACACACGCACACATAAACACACACGCACACATAAACACACACGCACACATAAACACACACACACATACACGCACATGCAAACACATATACGCAAGTACACAGACATATACACACGCACTACATAAACACGCGTGTGTTTAAGTTTATTAAAAAAAAAAGGGGGGGGGAGGGGGCTCGAATATTTGCCCAGACAGCTATCAGGTCATATTCGCAGACGACGCAAAGACTCAAATAAGAGTAACAAACGAAGATTCCAGTCAAAGTTTCCCAAAAATATCGAAAGGTTGTCAAAATTGATTATTAGCTGGACTATGGAATTTAACACCAGAAAATTACATATAGTTAAGTGCGATGGCAAGGGTGGAGAAACAATAATAGCAACCTTAGGAAACGAAATGGACCCAGAGATAATCTAAACCCAATAAAACAAATATATGATAAAATTCCCAAAATGCCACTACTGGTCGCAAACACGA
>NC_061855.1:19403035-19408035 GCF_019202785.1 Penaeus chinensis | reverse complement strand
TGCTTGTGTATGTGTCAGTGTTTTTGCCTGCATCTGCATAAGTATGTATGTATGTGTATGCATGCATATATATATATATATATATATATATATATATATATATATATATATATATATATATATATGTATATAGATATGTGTGTGTGTGCTTGTATGTATATATATGTACTCTACAGAAACAAACATAAGCAGACAAGGGAAATGACAGCTTGAGGCAACGTCAATACGTGTCATCCTCGCCTCTCCCGCCCCGACGGCCCGCACTGCAGCTCAACACGGCACCTTGACTCCGACTATTTATTCACATCGTCCATCTCACCCCAGACAAGACAGTCCAATTGCAAGGTCATTCTCTAACTTTATGTTTATATTTATAATAGAGGGAGTAACGTACTTGCACGAAATGATAATTAGAATATCTCGTATATTTATAATTATAACAATTTTATCATTAACGCAAACAAATAAAATTACACTGTCCTCGTACCCATGCAAGTTTGTTTCTGTGTTTGTCGCAGTGCATTAAGGAAGAAGGGTTAGCTCCCCCCCTCCCCCCCTCCTTCCTCCAACTCCCTGGGTCCGTCCGAGTGTTTGATCGTACTTGCATTCTCGTCTCTTCTTACTATTCTTCAGTGCCAGTAAGTGTATCACTCACGCTCAGTTTCATTATATTCATCTATCTGATATCTTCAACAATAGTTCTGTTTCTTTCTCTCTCTAAAATTTTATTGAAAAATCCAAAATCAAAATGGGTCTCGCATGCTGTCTGACCAACAACAAGGCCATCGACCGTACACAACACATGAATAATAATGCACTCGCTAATTTTGACGCACCGACAGAAATTCTCCATTTAGCACGCAGTCAACTGGAAAAGCATAAACCGATAGCAGACAGTCTGAAATGCGATAACCAACTGTTACATCTGCATTTACGTACAGTTACAGGATGTTGATAAAAGCCGTTATATCAGATCGTTTTTCCCTTTCCGTGCATGTACAAAGAATAATCAAATGTAACTAAGTTTGAAAATTGTAAAATAGTTTTCAGTTCTACCACGAACTAACAAATACATGAGAAACCCAGATGTGAGAGCTATTACGGCGTCTTAATTTCACAAATTGCTTCACAAGTAATAAATCTACTGAATTTAAAAGGAATATTCTATCATTGATATGCAGGGCCTTTGGCAGTAGCAAATATGTTATTCTTTCTCTGAAAGGTCATATCAAAAAGAATTAGCGAAACATGTGTCATTTCGTTCCTTACTGGAAGTGAACTTTTGCTGACTGTCAATGTGTTTGAATTAATATATTCCTTAATAATAAACACGTATTTTACTTATTGAATAGAAAAGGGGAAAAAAAACATCGTTACTACTATTAGCAAGGGCCCAGAAATGAACCATGGCATATCTAGCATGAGTGATATTTCAGTTAACCTTTTGTGTTGAAATCGACCCCCTCCTGCGATTCTAATTCTTTACATACATAGTGATCCAGAATTACGTTTTGCACAAGAATAATAGCATAATGCAATATTCGCAATCACAATCCTGCACTCTTTAGCGACATGCGAAAAAAAAAATGATCAGGCTTTTAGACCATTAAAAGAAAGAAAGAAATCCTTTTCGACAGTCTGTCAATGTATTGTTAAAATCACATAGCAGATCATCTAGATGATGGCAATCATTCCCATTATATATATCCCGTTAAATAAATAGTTACTCGATTCGGGTGTAAGCAATATTTGTTTTAAATTCCTTTACCAGTCTTCTCATTTACAATCTTTCCAGGTATATAAAGAGATTTTGGGGTCTCTAAAGGGAATGTCTCGCCTAATAAATGAATTTATGTAAATTATACCTGTACATATTTCAGCTGTTAAACAATACATAGCTTAACTGAGTCCGAATCTCTCTCTCTCTCTCTCTCTCTCTCTCTCTCTCTCTCTCTCTCTCTCTCTCTCTCTCTCTCTCTCTCTCTCTCTCTCTCTCTCTCTCTCTCTCTCTCTCTCTCTCTCTCTCTCTCTTTCTCTCTCTCTCTTTCCCTCCCACTCTTTGTTTAACTGGGTGTCTGTATGTCTCTTAGTTTTCCTTTATGGGCACATGTACAGTATAAGAGACACGAAGATAGAAACAGTTTATAAGTATAGATTCAACATATTGATTAGAAATATGATAATCCACTTAAAACAGTAGAATAAATAGCCCTTCCCAATGATTTAATGTTGTTTTTCGAACATGGAAATAAGCACTGTATCGAATTTTCAAGTTTGGTTGTTATCAATTTTTCCAGCAAAATATGGCCGGGAGGGAATTTGGCTGAAATCACAAGATCCTTTGACTGTTGTAATTCATGGCTATCAAAGTGCCATAATCTAAAACGAATATGAATATATACACCAGTACACATGGAATCTAAATTTCAAATTAAATCCCCACTGAGCGAAGGGGATTTACCAGGCATAGTGACTTCTGCAGAATTTCGTCATTGCAAGCGCAATCTGTCCTCAAATCTTGCTGCGTTCTATGGTGAGAGAGAGAGTAAGTGAGACGGAGAAAGGCAAAGGAGGAGGAAGAAAAAGATAAAAAGAGCGAGGAGCAAAGGAAATGAGAGGAGTGAACAGCCACACACACATACATACACACACATACACACATATATTAATATATATATATAAATATATATATATATATATATATATATATATATATATATATACATATATATATATATATATATATATATATATATATACATACATATATATATATATATATATATATATAAATATATATATATATATATATATATATATATATATATATATATATATATATATATACATACACACATATACATACACACACGTGTTTACATATATATGTATATATATGTATATATATATATATATATATATATATATATAAATATATATATATATATATATATATATATATATATATATATATATATATATATATGTGTGTGTGTGTGTGTGTGTGTGTGTGTGTGTGTGTGTATACATACACACATATATACATATATACATACATACATACATACATTAAATGTATATGTATATATATGTACATATATATATATATAAATATATATATATATATATATATATATATATATATATATATATATATATATGTGTGTGTGTGTGTGTGTGTGTGTGTGTGTGTGTATGCATTCATATATATATATATATGTATATATATATATATATATATATATATATATATATATATATTTATATATATGTGTGTGTGTGTGTGTGTGTGTGTGAGTATGTGTGTGTGTGTGTGTGTGTGTGTGTGTGTGTGTGTGTGTGTGTGTGTGTGTGTGAGTGTGTGTGTGCATAAAAACAAACACTGTAAAAGTTATTGGATGACACCTTTAAACATTGGTTATGCAGGGGTAGACATAGTGGTTATAACGGCGTGACTCTTTATTGATGAAGAGTACAGGACAAATATGGTAACACACGAGACGAGTCTTGGGTAAGTGCTGAGTGCGGGATCGCGTGGTCCTGCCCTCCAGCCCTGAGAGGCCAGAGGCTAAGTGGCGACCTTGACACGACGAGCGCTGGGCATGAACTCTGTAAACCCGGGTCATCCTTGGCCATAAATAGCGAGCGTCCACCGGAACGCGGCGTGGGAACGCCAGCTGCAGGAAGCGTTGGGTGAGCGAGGCGAGGTTACTTGTGATAGCTGCTTAATGACATGCCATATTGCTCGGCTACCTACGCACGCCTTGCCCTCGAGGCGCCTTAAATTTGCCACAAGGGTGACTCCAACCTTGCTGGTCCTGACGCTATTCATCTCATTATCGCGTGCGCTGTCCCTGGTGTATCTTCATAGATGCTCGTCCTTGTCTTTTTCTTCCTGGTCCTTGGTAAATCCGTTCGTCCTCGACGTCCACATGTCCTCCATGACTTCAGATTCGTCCAGGTTTCCTCGTAGGCCTAATTCGGCAGCGTGCTCGACCAATAAACTTCCTCGCAAATCTCTTTCGGGTCCTTCTCGGCTGCGCGCTCGTCCAGACGTCCTCGTAATCTTCGTCAGGATCTACGGTCGTCCGGGCAGGAGGCGTCCTCTTCGGCATCTCAGGGCGGCTGATGCCTGCGCTGACGAGCTCCTGGAGTTTGACTGGATCTGCGGGGATCCAGGCAGGCGCACCCATCCACAGCATCATGGGGCGACTGATACCTGCGCTGGCGAGTTCCTGGTCCTTCGCTGGATCTACGGGCGTCCTTGGGCGGTTTAATACCTGCTCTGACAAACTTCCTGGTCCGCAGGCTTCTGGCGATCTTCCGGTGACGTCCTTCCCACAGCATCCTAAGGTAACCGTTTCTGCAGCAGGTTCCTCCTTCGGTGCTATGCTAGATATCGGTGAACCAGATTATACACGTAAGGGCCAAGATAGTAAGAGAAAAAGAAAGACAACAAAATAGAGGGGGTGTTAAGTGCCACTAGCCGATTATTCATATAAATTTTCAGTTTTTAATGTTCGATTTTACGTTATTTTCGTCTTTTTTTTTTCATTTTGTGTTTTACTTTCACAAAGTTAAAGAAGAAAATAGAAGAGGGAGACATCAGTAGCGATCCGCAAGGACCTGGCTTGAACTACCAACCGTCTCTGATAGATAGGAGAGTAAATAAGGGAAACGACAACGGCAATCCGCAAGAATTTATTTAAACCAATTGTCGTAACACAGTGAAGAAATGTATGTAAAAATAAGAAATCATGTACTAGTCACTCGTCACGACTGACAAAATCGCGGGCAAAAGAGATACGTGATAGATCTTTACGCCTGCAAATACGACAGCAACAAACCCTATTAATGAAAGGTTTTAATGTCTTTTGTTCTGCGTGGATGAGTGAGTGAGTGAATGTGTGTGTGTGCGTGTGTGAGCGACAGGGAGCGTCAATGAGATTGAAAGCAAGAGTGACCTCACACAGAGTGGAAACATGCCAAACACGGAGATT
>NC_061855.1:19393035-19398035 GCF_019202785.1 Penaeus chinensis | reverse complement strand
ATAAAGAAGTAAAGAGAGCAGTGGCACAGGCAAGGGCAGGAGTGTTAAATGAAATGTACGAAGAATTGTATACACTGGGAAGAGAGATATGTGGCTTGTCAAAAAGACGCAATAGAGCAACAGAGGACTTTACTCACAGCAGACAAATACAAATGGAGTGGGGAGAGTACTTAGTGGAGATGGGACGTTAAGAACACGTGGAAAGAATATTTCATATTAAACATGTTAAAGAGGCAATGAGGAAAATAAAAAATGGAAAGGCAACGTGATGAAATACCGGGAGACAACAATTTAGACGCGGGAACAACGGAATCAATCTTTGCTTTGAGGCAAATTCTGGAGAACTATGGGGAAAAGCAGACAATTACAATTAGAGATTTAGCAGGTGGGACAGAAACGTTTATTGTTAAGGTTGGGTTTCGTCAAGGTTTGACTCTGAGCCCATACATTATTGATTTGATAATGGATGTCCTCAAACCAGAAATAGTATTCAGGTTATGCTATTTGCAGACAATATAGTCCTGATAGACACCCCCAGAGAAAGGGTTGAGCAGGAGCTGGAGAGATGGTGGATAGATGGTTTAAGATTAGTCAATCGTGCTTTTGTAGCTTTCCCATATAACTGCTTGATGTTAGGCACTCACATAAACCTTGAGTCAAAAAATAGAGACAAGATTTTTTTATTTTGTGGAAATGCACAGTCATGGTCTTGAAGAGAATTTGAACCACTGGTATGTTGCCCACTGTACGAATTGATTTACTGCAGTTTGCATGTGTCCTTGCGAATCATGTAAGCTTATTCCTGGGCAGTACTGTGTGAAGTCATCCACATACAGACTGCACGAGACAGCACTTGGGGCGACCTTTATGATGTCATTAATAGCAATGGCAAACGGATTCACACTGAAGACATTCTTTTGAATGTCTTAAGTGTGATCTTCCATGTTAAAAATCTGCACCAAACTTCCTATGAAGGTAGGTAATGCTCCTCTTATACCAATGTCATTCAACTTCATGAGTCTGCTTTGCTTCAAAGTAATTTCGCAAGCCTTTTAAAGGTCAAAGAAGACTTGTAATGTGATGTTGCTGTGTGCAGAAATTGTTCATGACAGTCCCCATCCTCACAATGGCATCTGTGGTCGATCTCAATTTTCTAAACCATATTGGTAGGGGTCAACAAGTTTTCCTTTTCTAGCAGCCATGTCAACCTGAAGTTTACCATTTTCTCTATCAGCTTGCAGATGCAGCTGAGTAAAGACATTGGTCTGTGATTACCTGGTATGGAAGCATCCTTGCAAAGGTTGGTGAAAGAATGATTGATTATTTAAAAGTATCTGCCGCGTCAACAGTTAAGGTCATTAGCGGCGTGAAAGGAATAATTATGATTATAGCATCTTTCCATGTGTATGGTACTGTGCCTTCCCTAAAGATCCTATTGAAAAGGTAACAACAGATGATGTTTGAGAGGGATTAACCAGGTCGTCAGAGAGTGAGTCATTTCTTTAAAAAATTGCAGAAAGCATACAAATTAGAATTCATTTCCTCACCTCCCCACCTACCATGGAGTCCATAAAGGGGAAGCTATAGGTTGGGGCTCAAAGACACCCAGCAGCACCAGGGTAGTCGGGAAATATATGCAGTCACCACCCAGTTCTGATGGCAGTTGCGGGACCTATGCGATGCTTATTGGTCAGTGCCTAGCCATATTTGACCAATCTTTGCCGGGCCTTGATCAAACCACCCGTCTAACCAGAATAGAGGACCAAAGAAGTGTGTTGTTAGATACAGGGCGCAGCGTGCAGCATCGCTCAACCTCCAGGACTGACAGGATTAGTAATGATGAATTTTGTGAACTAACTAAAGTATTGAAAATATCAAGGAACAAACAGGAGAGAGAGTTAAAATGGTTTTGTCATGTGATGAGGAGAGAAAAATATGTGGGAAAACGGGTCCTTAATATGGAGGTAGAAGGGATCAGACTATCCAAACATAGCAACCCTTAATAAAGACGGGATTAAGCTAAACATCATCATTATATTAGAATTATTTTTATTGCTGTTTTTTTTTTTGTTTTTTTTTTTTTGGTGTTGCTGTTGTTGTTATTGCAAAGTAACCGTGATAGTCATTACCATGATTATCGTTAAATTAATTACTAGTACTATTAGTACTAGCATTATTATCATTGGTATTATCTTTTCGTAATTTTTTTTTTTTTATCCCTATATCATAATTCATATTTCTATTTTATTGTTATTTTGCTTATTGCAGCTAATTTAATGGCAGTCATTACTATTATGTTTCATATATACTGCTATCATGATTACCTTACGCCTGACGTTCATACATATCCACTATTACTTTCCATTTGCTTTGGTCATTTTGGTTTACTGGTTTTATGAAAGGATTACTGTTATATCCCACACATATAAAACACACCCCTTGTTCTTTCTGCATTTGTAACATCAATGTGTTTTACTTCCTTTTGATTCTTTACCCTCTTTCCTCTTTGAATGTTAGCTCTTTCGTCCATGGAAACAGGTTTATAACTCCATTCCCTAAGGTATGCTGAGTCTTGTTCCATTCTGTTCTTTTCATACACTCACAGGTATCAGTTTATTGTTGAATGCATTTTCCCAACTCTTCTCGGAATCAGTTATATTCCTTTTAATACCTCATCCTTCAAATATTTTTTCCACTTCTTGCACTTCCTTTCCCTCTCTTCCCCATCTCCCTGTGTCTCAGGCGTCCCGTTCTCATTTCTTGGCCCAACGCGTCTCCATACATAAGAGCGAGCCATGCCTAAGTGTAAATTATTTCTCGCTTAATGTCCCAGCCACATGATCCCTTGCTTCTATTATCTCCTCTCTCCTATTTCAAATTCATGCTGAAATATACGTATGTGTGTGTGTGTGTGTGTGTGTGTGTGTGTGTTTATATATAATTTATATATATATATATATATATATATATATATATATATATGTATATACATACATATGTATGTATGTATATGTATATATATATATATATATGTGTGTATATATGAATACATACATATATACATATTCATGTGTGTGTGTATGCATACTTACATATATATGTCTGTATGTATGTATGCATGCATATATGTAAATATGCATATATATATATATGTATATGTATGCATACTTACATACATATATGCACACACACACGCACACACACACACACACACACACACACACACACACACACACACACACACACACACACACACACACATATATGTATGTATATACATGTTTGTGAGTGTATGCATATGCATGTAAGTATGCATACATATATGTGTATACAAATGCATACTTGCACAACACATACACACACGTATATATAGATAGGTATACTGATATAGGTATACCATGTATGTGTGTGTATATATAAATAAGAATTAAGAGTGAAGGGGAAATGTTTGAGAAAGAGTATAAAAGTAACAAAAAGAGGGCACGGAAAAGAGGAGGGAAGCATAAAAATCTCATTTCCGCGTGAAGGTGTTTGAGAAATGTGGATCCAAGTAGACTGGTCTCGCTTTTTATGTAGTTGGGCCCCCGCTACATTTCCGGGAGACATTCCCTTGTAGGACCAGTAGAAAGATTGTGTAGAACATAATTCATTTTCCTATTACTCTTTGACCGTACGAACAAATACCGTCAGAAAAATAGATATTGTTACCCATAGCACAAATCAAAATGAAAAATCGACGAAGTGGTGTGGAATAGTGAGGCAAGATAGTCAGCACCGTAATGCGATGTTAACAAAAAATAGTTTTCAGCTCCTCATTGACCACCAGAAATGGTAACAATATATATATATATATATATTTGTTTTTTTTCCTGACTGTACATAGACACACACATACAACATATCTGCGAAATGTATAATTACATTAAGTGTACGTGTGTATGTATGTATATATATATATATATATATATATATATATCTCACCCCTCTCTCTCTTCCTCTCTCTTTCTCTCTGTCTCTGTCTCTCTCTCTCTGTCTTTCTCTCTCGCTGTCTGTTATTGTATTAATTACAAAACAAGTTTATAATTTGGTTCATTATAAATACACACGTTTGCTATTAAAACATTAATTGATAAACGTCAAACCGTCTGTATCACTGTCAACATTAAAACTTTTATTATTGCAAATGCAATAAATTTTAGATCAGAGGAGAAATTCATGTTGCGTGAAGTGGTGAAACAATGTAGGTCTTCTGTAATTGCTAATTATGCAACGCAATTCCACATCAATATTAAGATTTTGTGTTGTAAGTAATTTACTTATATTAACTCAACCTTCTTCTTTTATACTATTGAAGGGAAGACGAAGATCCTGGCAGTTGTTACAGCGTAAATTTCTTCTAAACAGTCTGCTAGATGTTTAACTAGTAGTGAAGCAAGAATATGAATCTCGAATGTTTGCGCCCATTTCCAGTATATCCCTAACAAGGTGTAGTGAGCAATTTAGTGGGCAGTCATTTATTTTGTCTTCTGAACTTCGTAGGTCCGTGGGTTGAGTCTGTATTTCTGGTACAGTGAAAAGATACAAAAGAAGTAGCATTAATAAGAATGTAGAATTCTCGGCCGAACTTACTGTACGCTTTTCGGAGTGTTATACCAGTTGCTACATAGGGAGTAGACAGTTGACATGAAAGCAATATTACTATGACCATATCCAATACGCAACCTAATGAGAACCAACCTCTCTCAAAAAAAAAAAAAAAAAAAAAAAAAAAAAAAATCAATCACAAGGCCGGTGATCAACGCGTAATACGGCGATTGCATAATTAGTAGAAAAATGACACAAACGTTCAGTTAATTCATGTATGCACATTTACCTCTTACATTAATGGATTGCGCATAAACACGAAATTAAAGTTCGTATTATACATCAAACATGATTGGCAAATTGGTGTATATATAGCCCAAAGACAATTCCACTGTAATCTGATAATTAAGATTCTA
>NC_061855.1:19378035-19380535 GCF_019202785.1 Penaeus chinensis | reverse complement strand
GGAAGGGAGAGATCATACTCGCGCGCGCACGTTCCAGATGTTATTGGGGGCTTCCCTCACTTAATTAAGATTCCCAAAGCGCTTTATTGCTCAGTAATGTTCTAGTTCACCTCACCATTTTTTCATCTGGATAGCTAGTTTATCCGTTTCCGATATACGTTTCATTATTATTGTCAGTATCAACGCAATGACTACCGGTTTGAAACTTGCATGGCGTGTGAGTGCTTGCTTGCATGTGAGAACGTGCGTTTATGACTTGAACTTTAGTGCTTTGAGATGTAAGATTGTTCATGTGTTCGATTACGTATGTAAGTCGTATGTATTTGTAAATAAATAAACGTGTTGCGACTTTTGTTCCATGAATTTTGCAAACGTTTATACGCCTGTAATTGACTCTAAGCAATTTAGCCTCGAAACGAAAATAATAACAAATTTTCCCCAGATTGCTATGACTCCGATCGCATCTGAATAAAAATGTGCAAAACAACTTTAGTTTTCGCATATTTTCTCCTCCGAGTCAGACAGTATAAACTCGAAAACTATTACAACTAGCCCTGAGAATCCGCAAGTAAGTTTACGCTATTTCTAAAATATTCGGAAACTCATTTGTATTTTAATGTCGTTGTTGATATGCATGTTGAGAAAGAGAGAGGGAGAGAGAGAGAAGAGGCAGATAGGTAGACAGAAAGACAGAGAGCAGATGATCAAGAGAGTGAGAGAGAGAGGGGAGGGGTCAGATAAATAGACAAGCATAGAGCAGAGAGGGGGGGGGGGGGGTTGGAGGAAGAGACATAGGCAAAGGACAGGCAAAGAAAGATCGAGGGAAAGAGCAAGAGAGAGAAAGACGGTTAGAGACATTGCCTCCCCCCTTTTCTCTCTCTCACTCACTTGATCGCCTGCTCTCCGTCTTTCTGTTCTCTCACGCTGCTCATCCTACATAGCTCTATCTGCTTCCGTAAAATTATACTACAATTCATTTCCTATTCTCCTTGCCATCTAGAATGGGGCGGAAGCGACTACCACAGTACCTGTTTTATGTAATCCTTCCTATGATTCCAGTTTCTGAATTCAAATCACCTCTTCTATAATCGAACAGTACAATTACAGATCTCCCGCCATCTGCGTAGTGTGGGGTATATTTAACTAATTTTGCATTTAAGCAAGATATTGAAATATGGTTGCCATCTCTTGCAATTTCAATGAATCATTTGTAATCACAGGAACAAATGGGGATATAGAAAAGAGAAAGAGACATAGATAGAGTGTGAGCGAGAAAGGGAGAGAGAGAGAGAGAGAGAGAGAGAGAGAGAGAGAGAGAGAGAGAGAGAGAGAGAGAGAGAGAGAGAGAGAGAGAGAGAGAGAGAGAGAGAGAGAGAGAGAGAGAGAGAGAGAGAGAGAGAGAGAGAGAGAGAGAGAGAGAGAATTTTAATAGAAAAGAGAAACTCATTTCAACTTTCCGAATCTGTGCAAGCCGTGTGTATGTGAAGAGAAGCTATAAAGTTTATATTGACCGTGTGCACGTGCATTCGCACTTGCGGGTTTGAATGTAAGCAAAGGATCGTTTAAAGTGACGGGGAATGAAAAAAAAAAAAAAAAATACCGTGGGGTTTGTGTTTATATATATATGTATGTGCTTATATATATATATATATATATATATATATATATATATATATACACACACACACACATATATATATATATATTTATATATATACACACATATCTATATACATATATACACACAGTGTGTATATATATGCATACATATATACATACATACACACACAGAGACACACACACACACACACACACACACACACACACACACACATACACACACACACACACACAAACATATATATATACATATATACATATAGATAGAAAGATTTATATATACATATACATATATACATAGTGTATGTACTTATACATACACACATTGGACAGACGCGGACAGAGAAGCCAAGAGAAACAAACGGGAGAGAGCAGCAGGCGACCGACGTCGAAGGGGCGGCGGCAGCGAGCGAGAAAGAGAAAGAAACGCAACAACAAGGTGATTCACTGGAGGCTTTCGGACGACGGGGGTAATGAATAGAAATCTCTGGTACAATTTATTTCCCTCTTTGTCCCACAGAGAAATTTCCGGGATGCCTTCCTTTGTTCCATTTGTACTTACTGGCGCTTGACTAAGGTTCACGGGCATATTCATGGTCTGAGAGCACCAAGGGCACCGCCGATATAGAACTGTATTTTGTCTTGGGTTATGTTGCGGAGTTGCCTCCTGTTTCCAGGTGCGTTTCCCTTTGTGCAGAGGCTTTCATTCCTGTGCTGTGCTGCCTTTATTTGTCTGTGTATATATATGTGTGTGTGTGCGTGTGTTGTGTGTGTGTGTGTGTGTGTGTGTGTGTGTGTGTGTGTGTGTGTGTGCGTGTGTGTGCGTGTGTGTATGTGTGTGTGTGTGTGTGTGTGTGTGTGTGTGTGTGTGTGTGTGTGT
>NC_061855.1:19368035-19370535 GCF_019202785.1 Penaeus chinensis | reverse complement strand
GCCGCCTTGACTATGGTGGCGATCTGGTGGTCACTTTAGAGCTCGTTGATGGTGACGTTTGATCACCCACAGTGAGTGAGTGGGACGGGGTGGGGATGGCGCAAATAGGTTCTATGATTGTAACCCGAAGTGACCACTAACTGCGTTTCTCAGAACGTTGATGTCCTGTTCAGACAGCAGTCCTCTGACCTCAAATCGCTCAACCTTGGTTCACCTTACGAGCCTTCTGGTGTTCGTTCTTTGAAACTGACAATGAACTGGCCGTGTGTTCTTTTCATGTGGTTTATTTGCCAACATTTACCTATGTACTTGCCTCCAGGCTAGTACATCGTTACCATTGTACTAGTCTCCAGGCTAGGACAATGGTAACGTATCGGCCTCTCATCCGAGGGGTCGGCGGTTCGCGCCAAGCCCAGGCGCGAGAAGTTGCAATTGTTGCCTGGAGGTCATTGCTGTGGCTAGGCACCACGGCGGGTAAGGACTAAGCTCAGTCGAGTCAGCACCAGCTGACACACGTTAACGAGTCGGCATTAGTCGACATAGTTTACTGTAGATGTTAAAACCACACCGTTAATGGGAGAACTGATAAATAGCAAAACCCCATGTGTTTACTGTCCGAAATGAGGGTGCGTGCATCAAGCACAGTGGAACTGATCAGACATATCATAGATTTCCTATATGCCAGAACGGAAGTCGGCTGGGCAGACATTCTTCCAACGGTCAATATGCTGAAGAGGTTTCCTTGGCGAGCGCGGCAGCATGCAGGTGTCAGGGAGTTGGCACCGTTTCAGACGGTGATATCCAGTGAGTCCTTTCGTCGATATGAAGCAAACGGAATGGTTATCACAACCAATAAAGACCTTTGGTTCCTGGCGTGTGCATAACATTGGTTCACCGACGGGACATTCGTAGTAGTTTATGCTGAATATGTACAGCTGTATAGTCAGCATGCAAACCACGAATTTGTGTTCTAACCACATGTTTATGCTCTACAACCCAGGAAACTGCTTGACAAAATGCTCAACTTCACTCCCGATGACACTATACCTATCCCAGCTTCAGTCATGACAGATTTTGAAAAAGCAGCAATCAATGCCTTCACTGCAGATTTCCCTCAAGCTGATGTTAGTGGCTCTTATTTCCATCTCCAGACGCTCTGTGCATCTGGAGGTTGCTAGCCCTTTTATTTGTCTCACCTACCCACATGGCAAAACTCCTAGGTGCGATTGTATCTTCGAGTTCGTTTGGTATTTCCAGGACATAAACATATACAGCGAAAAGTCCGCACCCCAGGGCAACCAAAGGACCAGGTATGAGAGAGTAAAACTAGACCTACCATGGACTAACAGCTCTCTCAAAGGATGGCTCTACGGTTTCATCCAAAATATCCCTGCACACCCTGATTTAACTCCATTGGCTGCAAAATTGCAAACAGAGTAGTACAAACTACTCATCAACAGGGAGCACCATCTCACAGGCAGGAAAGAACCGATGAGCAGGAAGAAATACGAGCTACTCAGCAAGAAACTGAAAACACTCATTGGAAATCTGGACAGTGGTGTCATTGTTTGAATATCTTATAATATAGCATATAACATATAACATATAATGTTACAGTATATAATAATACAGTAACATTATATGATGTAATTTACCACATGATATAATATAAGACAATACAATTGTATATGGTATAATACATGTCTTTATCACTCTGTTACAGAAATTCTCATTTAAATTGTTTCTCATTTCAATACTATTGAAAGAAGAGCACCAGCATCAAAATTCTCTCAAGTGGACTGTGAACCGAGGGCACTTAACAGTGACGTGGTTGACAGTGGTTCAAGTGACGAGGTTGCTGAAGGTGGTTTGGAGAGGCTGGTAGTCAGCGCGGGTGTTGACGGCTGCTGCGAATGTAGAATGGTTGAGGCAAGGGGAACGGAGAGCTCAGTTGCAAATTCTTTAAAAATAGCCATAAGAATAACGATGGGGATATTCGACCGGAGAAACGGACCAGACTATACCCCACCCAGAATATACCCGGAGTTATTTTAGGCAAAGCTGTTTAGTCTAGGCCAGTTTATACCACCGGGTCAAATGGGCTTGGGTATACCTCTTCCCTTATCCATGTAATGAACATATACTATATTGCCAGAAGATAATGGCTGGTGTTAATGACGATCATGCATTGATCTCACAACTGCAGACATTCCTTGTGCATTGAATTCTACAGGTCACCATATTAAACTCAAATTTTGAATATTTATTACGATTATATTTTTTATAATATTATTAATTATTATTATTATTAACAGTATCATTATCACTATTAAGAATTTATTTAATCTGGACATTAACAAGCGAACATTGAAACAACATTCAAAACCACAACAAGAGTTCACAAAATGTGATGCAAATATAAGGCGTGTATTTATGAAATTCATTAAAGCAGTAAATTGCAAGTTTTCCCTTATATTGTTATTTCTTGGACGAAGGCAGA
>NC_061855.1:19357849-19360435 GCF_019202785.1 Penaeus chinensis | reverse complement strand
GAACATATAATCAGCAATGTAACAATCAATGACGACACCATCCTACTCACTGCGCCAGTTGTAAAGGATCTTTTGCTTTCTCTGGTGTGTTTCGTCATAGAATCAATCACATCACTTAATTATGTTTTCACTTTCATTAAAAGGGGGTATTAAAAGATATCATAACCATCACCATATATATTTACAAATGTTAAACAACAAGAAAATAGGTATATATCCACGTCCCAGCAAGCGTATCAAACGGCCCAGGTGTCACAGGGCTTGTTCAAGCTTGGCGCTGCTCCGATTAATCTCGGGGGCACGCGAATCACAGTATCGTGGCGCCTGGCGTCAGCAACTTCGTTAAGTACATAAAAAGACTGAAAACAAGAAATGAATGTAAATAAAATGAATAAAAGTACCAACGATATACCACGCTATACGAATCAGCGTACTCAAAAGGTTTTCCTACTTACGAGGCGAGGGTCACAGTGTTCACACGAACAAGTAGTATGGCAAAGTGACCGATTACATGCTAGAGTAAACCCAGGTGAGGCACACCTACGCGCATGCGCATTACAATAAGGGGATACGAGGAAACTTTTAAACAAAAATAAACTTCTAGATGTACATCTTCACTATATACATATTTATCAATATTTACTAGTATTTTAAAAATCGGGTTACTATAAACCCGATATAGCAGTTAACAAATAATTTACACAAAAATGGTAAATATGTTATATAATCCCTTTACAATATGTTTATATAATATATATTCGTAGATATATACATATATACATACATACATATATACAAACATACATACATACATACATACATATTTCCCTATATATGCGTGTATATATATACACGCATATATAGGGAAACTAATATCTAATTTCCGCTTTCATTCCACTACATAAAATGTTATATGTGTGTTTGTTTCTCATATTCTTAGTCAAGAAAAAAAAAATCAACACTATTTTCGTTTTCACTTGCCTTTCCCTTTGCTTCTTCAGGGAGGATTTCGTTAATTTAAGAATAATAACGGGAGTTAGTGTGAATGAGGATAAGGCACTGAGGACTTCCTCATTGTACCAGGATTCTTCTTTTTATGTGTGTGTGTGTGTTTGTTTATCTATTCCTGGTGGTGGCGGCTACCAGACCCTATATATCAGTGTTAATTTAGTTCCTAATTTTAAGTGTTGATTCGAAGTAAGGCAACGCATACATATATATATATATATATATATATATATATATATATATACATGTGTGTGTGTGTGTGTGTATGTATATATATATATATATATATATATATATATATATATATATATATATATGTGTGTGTGTGTGTGTGTGCGTGTGTGTGTGTTATGTATATATATATATATATATATATATATATATATATATATATAGAGAGAGAGAGAGAGAGAGAGAGAGAGAGAGAGAGAGATGTATACATATATATACATATATATACTATATATAATATATATATATAGAAAGATATAGGTATGTATCTACATATATAAAGCTTTAAAAATATATATGTATCTATCTATATGATATATATATATATACATATATATATATATATATATATATATATATATATATATATATACACACACACACACACACACACACACACACACATACATGTCTATACATACATACATATAATTATATATATACATATATATACATATATATATACATATATATATATATATATATATATATATATATATATATATATATATACGTATGATAAAACGCTATCGCGTTGATATATATATATATATATATATATATATATATATATACACACATACATATGTATACATATGTATACATATAAATACATATATATACAATATATATTTATATGTTTATATGATTTATATACACATATATATGTATAGAAATACATATATACATATGCATATACATGTATATATACACACATATATATGTATGCACACACACACACACACACTCACACACACACACACACACACACACACACACACACACACACACACACACACACACACACACACAGATGCATCCTACCATTAACCATCTAAAAAAAAAAAATCACATGAAAATATATAGAGTTATAAAACACAACAGAAAATCTTATCTCGGCAAAGGAGAAAAGTTGAAGCGTTGCTGAGAGCTCTACTTAACGACGGGGCTCGAGTCCTCCCGAAGGCGATGGCGGAGGACCTAATGACTTCAGAGCTTCGCCAGCGGATGTACGGCTCCCCAGCGATGTCGTGAGGGCTGGCTGGCTGGCGTCTCCCTTGCCCCGCTCCAGTACCTAAATGTTCTTCCTTGGTTTGATTGTTCCTCAAGTTCGGCGCTTTCTTCGTCATGCTTTCCGCCGACAGGGTCTGCGGCCGCATTAGTGGGTCAATCTTGGCTGGCCTTTTTTGTACAGAGTGTGTTACAGTTTTTCCGTCCTATTGTCAGGATGATGATTTAGCGATCCGGGACCGACCATCTTTGAGAATTATGACCCGATGTCATCACTTTTTATTGTTTGTTTGTGTGCGTGAGGAAATATATATGTGTGTATATGTATATGTATAT
>NC_061855.1:19335349-19337849 GCF_019202785.1 Penaeus chinensis | reverse complement strand
ATACATACATGTATGTGTATATATGTATGTATATTTATGTACATATGTATATCTATATATATACATATACATGTGTGTGTGTGTGTGTGTGTGTGTGTGTGTGTGTGTGTGTGTGTGTGTGTGTGTGTGTGTTTGTGTGTGTATGTATACGTACACATAGTAGGAATAAACCTGAGGCTGAAAATCCGTAACGCCCCTCAGACGCTAGCTCTCATTATAATTATATTGCTAGCAGATCAACTATATTCTACGACTGAAAAAAGGGCGTCCATTCACAGCATTCCGCCCTCTAAACAGAAAGATCAGCGCCTACAAAAACTCAAGGAGCAAAATGTGGCCCTAATTTTTCAGTCGAGGAGCTATACGAGGCAGGAGGGAACAGAAGGATCAAACGAAGAAAACCGGGGAAGCTTGAGACAGCCTAAGGGACAATTTCGGCGGAAAAAATAAATAAGGAAGGCTCTATGTAAATCTAATGGTGTTAAGTCTGTCATTGGGGAACCGGGAAAGAAATTCAAGTGTGTTATGCATAATTTGCTTTTGGTGTTAATTGCGTAAGCATAAGTGGTTGTTATGTAATTGTGAGCGCACTTCTAGTCTTCTCTGGTTTTCATATCCATTTTTCCTCCCTCACAGCGTAAAATTTGAAATAAGAATTATATCGCAATTATAATATATTATGTAAACGCTGTGATATGTGCAGTACTAAAAACATATGTTTGTGTAAATCACTAGAAGTATAGGTGCGTCAAGCAGTGCAAGATTTTCCTATTTTAATTATTTTATATTATGTTAACTTGTAACATAAAAGGGGGAATGAGAGATGCCGTGGTTTTCCGAGAACTGCTAATTCTAAAGGTGACATTCTCTTATATTCCAGTTCCTGTTTTGTTTTGTTTATTCAGGCCTAGTTTTTGATGCTGTTGTGAGTTTGTACTTCTGTTCAGTCATTATGAGTGACAAGGAGTCGGATGAAATATTATTAAATACTGTATATCGGTTTCGTACTACATTAAAGTGATCGAGTCTAACAGAAGAGGGGAAAATTAATCTTATTTTCTCCCATTTTTGTAACTTTTCCTTGTATATTGTTGGTTTTACACTCATGACTGTTTCATAATTTCTTCCGAATTACATAGATGGAATAAGTAATTAAGTAATAAAAAGTAACAGATATCCATTTTGCATTTGTGTGATCCCTTTACAATTCATATATACCGCCACGTTAAGAAAAAAAAGTAAATCCTTTGTAAATTTTGTAAATTGTAATTTTGAAAATATTTCATATATGTTTTTCACTGATTCAATTACCCTTTTCCATATGTTCCATAGACACCCAAAAGTATCTTCGAAATACGGAGTTCATTATTTGCCTGCTTTTTGCTACCACTTCACGCAATACAAATCAAATAACACCGTCCACTAATTTAGATTGCTCAGTGCACTATTTTTAAGCTACATACATCCGAAGCGCATAGTACAGTGAATGTTAACTCAGCCGTAAATGTAAACCATGTCCCTTATCAGAACAGTTCCTATTTTTCATAGTTACATTCAGCGTTTTACTATCATTTATTTGTGTCCTGTGCAGTGCAATGTCACCTTTCCCGACTGTCAACCTTGCATTGTCAGCGGGCGGTAAATCGAACCATTCCTTGCACAGAGGGTAATTTTAGAAACTTAATAAACAGACACCCGCAATATGACAGAAGTCAACACCTTAAATCATTAATAATAGTACTAGTAACAGTAGAAGGCGGACACATTCATCCTAAGTACTTATGTCTTCGGCTTAAGCTTAATGTCTTCATCATAAACCCTTATGTCTCATAAGGGTTTATGATGAAGTCTCAAGAGGAGATTTAAGGTCTTGAGATGAATCATAACAGTCAAGATGGCCGATGATCAACAATTTCGTCTCTGCGATCCATATTGTTTCTTGTGTGAAAAGAAATTTTAAAATGACATTGTATGCGTGTGTGTTAGTGTACGTATGTGTGTATACTTCTATACATTACACTAATTTATTTGTCAGATGGATTTGTTGTCAGTCAGTGTAATTTAGTAATATATTCATATAAAATCATTGAATAGAATGTAATATTGTTTTATATCAAGAGGAAGTGCATCCTATTACATCCTTCCTATTAATCTCCATATATTTTTTTTTTTTTTTGAGAAATAGTTGCATTTAGCAACCTTATATTGAACCATAGGGCATTATGAAATAATTTGTAGCTTGTCTACATTTATAAATATTCAAACATGCTAATCTCTTGGAAACTAAAGATTTGGAAAGAAGATTAAACTTATTTTACGCTTCATTTGTCTCAGCTCAAACTAAACTCAAATTTAGGCACTAAAGGAGCATAAGTAGACGAAGTAAACTTGCCTAGTAAATATACTCAAGTTACACTGGAAACACACACACACACACACACACACACACACACACACACACACACACACACACACACACACACACACACACACACACACA
>NC_061855.1:19310349-19312849 GCF_019202785.1 Penaeus chinensis | reverse complement strand
TCACCCGCGTTGCCGAGGAACAAGAAAGCACGCCGAACGAACTGCAAGTGCATAACTGTACGCAGCGATGCGTAGTGACTATGTCTGACATGCCAATGTGATTAGTGTGTGTGTTCCCCCCGTGTTACTAGTGCGTCTTTAACGTACAAATCATAGATTTTGAAGTTCCGTACTTCGCGTGCATTTACACATTTTTACATTTTTGGAATAACAAATGCAAACAGCAAGATTCGTTTCAAATATCCTACTTATAACGATCAGCCAAAATGAGAACAAGAGATCGCTCATATAAATAAACCAAAAAAACAAAAAAAACAAATGAATCTCATAGAATATCAAGGAGAGAATTATCATATCATATGTCCGAGAAACACATCTTCGCCTTGTTAGGGTTAATATTTATTTTATTAGCGGCGTTACTCTTGTAAATCATATACAAGGAAGTAAAGGGATACACACGTAATGGGGAGTGCGTCAGCCAAATAGCGAGGAACGCCGCGTTTATAGGAGGAGCACCAAACGCGTGCTCGAGTGGATTGGAAATTGGCAATGAAGAGCGTAACTCATGGGACAGGACACTAAGCGTAATTGAAAATTTAGTTCCAAACCAGAGTCGCCAAATTAAGAAACCGCTAGTAGTTAGCAATGATCCTAAAATAGATATTTTCAATGGAATGGGGATGGTGTAAAGCTGGATCAGGAAGATAGATCGTGTGCTTGTACAAATGACTGATTATGAAGACGACAAAGTGAGATTCGTGTTGAACAATATTGAGGGCGCCGCGGCTGATAGACTGTTCAATCGTTGGCGTGAATGGACGAGTGCAAAAGATGATTTTTGATGAGCTGATCAAGGTATATGGTCAAAGTGTAGCAGTATGAGAGTTGTATGAATGTATGGCTGCCAGGAAACAACAGAGTGAAGAGACCCTATGGGAGTTCTGGACGCGTTACTAGAGATCAGTGAGGAATGAGTCACCCCTCTATGAATACATGAGAAAGATATTTACAAATTAAAAGATCAAGAAGATTGGGGATACCACTCACCAAGCAATCTCAAATACTGACCCCCCCCCCCCTTCCATACCATGAGATTAATACCGATCTGGGTTCCTTAACTCGATGAGGGATGAGTTTCTGAAGGCGTGGGAAATTTGTCGAACAAAGCACATAAATTGCGTCGCAAATGGAAAATCAGAAAAGTTTCAAAGTGAACAGAAATCAAGACAACTAGAAAAACTTAAACAAATTTCAGAATGAATGAGTCATGAGACTATTGCAAGAGTATAGATATGTATTTGCAACCGAACGAGCGCCGATCGGGAAAGCCACAGGTGCACATGTTATGCCGTTGACCGCAGATGTGCCGATAAAAGTTCCGTAGAGACGCCTCTCACCAAATCACATGAACGAAGTAAAGAGTCACATAGCAGAGTTATTATAACAGGGAATCGTCTCTCCAATGGGTCTATCAAATAGTCAAGACATGTTTCAAAGATTCATGGGAAGAATTTTAGGCGACAGAATATTCTCTACTCTAACAGTATGCTTGGATGACATGTTAGTTTTCAGTTGTACCATCATGAGAGAATATGGCCTAAAATTCAAAGGCAAGATATGTACCATTTGTGTGACAACAGTGAATTACTTGGGTTTCCAGGTGTCAGAAGGAGGGATCCAGTACTGACCCGGACAAGATAAAGGCGGCAATTCACTGGCCTATGCCCACAACAGTGAAAGGCGTGTGTGCATTCATAGGATTCTGTTCTTTCTATCGGAGATTTTGTAAACACTTCGTGCAAACGGCTGCACCATTACACCAGTTAATGTCGGGCGATTCACGCCGAATGATATCGAATGAGTTGTCGGCCTGGTGTTAAGAATTGTTCATAAAATTAAAATCACGTCTCACAAGCGCGCCGCTCCTCAATTGCCCAGACTTTGGGCGAGAATTAATTATAGAAACCGATGCTGGCTTTCAAAGGTTGTGAGCCGTTTTATCTCAGAAGGATAAGGATGGGAAGTTACACCCGGTCTGTTATGCGAGTAGAGGGCTACACCTCTCAGAAAAGAATATGGTAATCACGTAAACTTGAACTACTATCACTTAAATGGGCAGACATAGAAGAATTTCGTCAGTATCTGGCTGGTAACCACTTCATGGTCTATACGGATAATTCGCCACTGAGTCACCTAAAACAGCGACGTATGGAGCAGCAGAGATTTTATGAATAAATTCAAGCCCGTTAAAGACAACACAGCGGCAGACGAACTGTCCAAAGTTAGAGCAGTTAAAAGACGAAGACTTCCACATACTATATCGGGCAAGAGGTAACTTACTGAATGAACGAAATATATTATTCCATAAGATTAACATACGTATTAATTCATATCTGATTAGACCTGCATTGATGCCAAATTTGCAATTAATTGTTATTAGTGATTGTCATGGCAAGTTTGGCCATCAAGGATGTAATCGTACCCTTGATCCCGCAAAGAA
>NC_061855.1:19277849-19280349 GCF_019202785.1 Penaeus chinensis | reverse complement strand
TACTCAGCCCAGTGTTCATGAACCCCAACATGATCAGAGATGATCTGCCCATCCATTAAGCAGACTGCAGTCATCTGCAAGGAGGGCTTAGATCTCAGTTTTCTCAGGGCTTGTTAGGCAGGGCTCAGATCATTTACCAAGAAATGGCCTTCAACCTCATCAAGATTCCTGATGAACTGTTCCTTGTCCCTTCTCAGCAGTGTTTGAGCCCTATTCCCAAAGAGCGACACAAGTCCTGATTGCCATGCAGGCGAGTCATGCGGCACACTTCAATGGTCTCCAATGTCTCCCTGTGCTGCATCGAATGTTTCGCCTTTGGAGGATTCCCACAGAGCAACTAGGTCCGTCAGGTTTTCAAGTTCTGTAAATTGATCAGAGATTGCCGTGGCAAACCCACGGGCACATTCCTTCTCCCTCAGTCTGTCCAAGTGTAACACTCCAGAGGGGGTCTCTTGGGGGGTCTCATATCTACAACAATAAACCTTTCATTGACCCGCCCAAGACCATTTCACATCTCGCTCACATCTGGTGGCTTGCCGTCACTTGCTCATATCTGGTGGCAGTTGTGATCAAGAACCTCACAATGCCGATGGTAATTCACCTACCACCACGCTCCTTGGCGACGCCTATTGCCGATCTACGCTATCTGCCGACAAGTAATTCCTGTCGAAATGCCTCCTCACCTCCCTTAACTCCCAGCCATTGCTACTAACTCCTCTTCTGACCCACATCATGTCTGCCCTAAATCCTTGTGCTGACCACTCACGCCTGTGCTACACTCCTGATGAAATCTCTGTAAATGTATCTTCTGCACCACCACACTCGCCAATTTGGCTCACCTGCTTCGCCAACTCTTTGCGAACCCTCGCCAACACAGCCAGGATGTCGTCATTCTGCTCAGCACTACCAATACTTCCTCACTACTGTTAAAATGAAGTGTGCCTATTAGTGCCAGATTAGCTATTTCCCTCCCTCTACCCACCTACATATAAGTTGCGTTCTTTCAAATTCAAGCACATGCAACACAAGGAACACACCACTAAGTCAATACTACATTGGTTTTTCAACCCCTAAAAAGTCACATACTGAGATCAAACCTAAGTGACACACACTCACCTCATACATCATTACCCTGCCCTAACCAAACTGTAATTGATACATTGTGTTATTAGTATTATTCTGTCTATTATCATTTCTATCTCCAAATTGCACAGTTTAATATATATTATATCTCAGAACAAATGATTACATTCGAGTTCATTTAATTATTTTTATGCGTGATTGATCTCATCATATTACTCATGTTTATTGTTTTCGATTTCATTAAATTATCTTTTTGTTTTCTCTTATAACTTAAGCCTATTAGTAATTACATTACTACTTACGTATTGTTATTTCCTTCTACTTGCCGTGCTAATCGGCCGCTCACTTACATATAGATTTAGATTACCTAACCTCTAATTTACCTACCTCCCCACTCTACACGGAATTCACTCAAGGATTATGAATTTTACTAAGTGCCAACTCTATGACTTACAATCCAAATCGCTTTCATGAAATCCTCTCGAAGTTCGATATCTTGTCATCAGTAATTCTAGAATTTAGGCATCTTTAGTTTAAAGTATTGGTGAATATGTAACCTGTATATAACTGATGGTAGTCTATTCTGTTGCAAATAATTGTAACGCTGGTAATGCACTGCAGACACTATACTTTATATAGGCTTACTTAGTTACTATCACCGCAAGTTAATTTTTTGCCCGGCTCATAGCCGTAAACGAAGGAATCTTGCGCCCGCCGCCCCGAGAATTACGCTCACATGATCGAAGCCCAGCTGCCTAAGTGTTCGAAGCATATATTTAGCCCAAAGGTATGGAATTTTTGTTAGATTATCTTTTCTCTCTTCTGTATGATGGTAGTGAACTCACTAATCCTGACAAATCCAAGTAATTACCACCCCCTTGCTACCCTTCTTGTAACGAATTGTTCTTATTATGCTCTTATTTTTCTTGCAACTTAGTAAGGTGATTGATCTACCTACCTGCCCACTCTACATGAAATTCACTCTAGGATTATGAATTTTACTAAGTGCCATCCCTATGACTTATAACACACACATGTGTGTGTGAAAGAGGCCTTTAGTTCTGTTTGCATTTAGTTGCCTGTGACCCCAGGGAGCTAAATCTTGGACCACGAGGAGAACTTGACATGAGGAATGACATATGAAGGATAACACCATGGAAGGAATTGTTACAGAGTGTTTGGAACAAAATTTGCACAGGTTAATTCCTTATGGATTCAGTCTCTTATGATGCTAAGTACCTAAAACTTGAACCGCAGGGGTAACATGACATGAAATATAACACAAGTAGGGTGACATCTACATAAGTAGGGGATGTGGCAGAGTGGGTGGTGCAAACCTGCCTCCTCATTAAGTAAAACTTTCAAGAGAAATACTGTGTAAATGAAAACTTAATTTAAAGAAGTTTACTTTGACCTA
>NC_061855.1:19250349-19267849 GCF_019202785.1 Penaeus chinensis | reverse complement strand
TTATAAATGGTGTTAGTGATGTTAAAGACAAAAGTGACAGAAATATGACAGATGTATTATCATCACCAAACCTGACAAAGGTCGTTGAGTCGTAATTTTAAGCAAAAATGACTATCAACATAAATTGCTCAATATTCTTAGTGACCGCATAAAATTAAACTAACTAAAAAAGCTACTTCGTACCATCAAATCGTCCATTAACGAAAACACCTATAACTTCCTGTCAATTTTTGGTATCCGACCTGGTTCACTTTATGGTATTCACAAAGTGCACAAACCAAATATTCCACTAAGACCCATTATCTCTTCTATTAGCACCTTTAACTACAACACTGCAAAATTTCTTGTTCCCATCATATCTCCTTTAACTACCAAGCAGTATACTATAGAAAATTCTGCATCTTTCGCAAATGAAATCATATCTCTTAACTTTAAACAACCAATCACCATGGCAAGTCACACTTTACTAATGTTCCCCTTATTGAAACCACATATATTATAGTAAACAATTTAGACACCTCCCAGCTTGCCAAAATTGGATTAACAAAAGACAATTTCAAAAAAAAAAAATTACTGGATATTGCCGCCCATCATTCAGTGTTCACTTTTGATGATTGTCTTTATACACAAACAGACGGAGTAGCAATGGGCTCCCCACTGGGCCCTTCCTACGCCAATGCATTTCTTTGCTACCAAGAAAATAAATGGCTTGAGCAGTGTCCGCCAGAAACCTCTACACTACCGAAGATACATTGATGACACTTTCGTTCTTTTCAGACATCCATCACACGTAAACCTGTTTCTAAATTATCTGAATTTTGGATCCAAACACCCAAGTATTAAATTCACCCACGAAACACAACATAACAACCAACTACCTTTTTTGGATACCGTTGTTACTGACGATGGAGATTTGATGTCTTCGAAACGTATGCAATAAATCATGAAGTTCTTTATGGCCATCTTAGTCTACCTCTTCATTCCTATATCTAACTATCTATCTATCTATATATATATATATATATATATATATATGCGTGTGTGTGTATATATTCATATATATATCCATTATACATGTATATATATTCGTATATGTATCCATATATGTATATATATATTAACTCAATCAGTTCGAAAAAGGGAGCAGCTATACATAAGTCTCTATGTCATCGAGACATCTGCAATGCCTCCTCATGGACACTAATAGAAACTGGGATCCTGGTGATCCTAGGCTAAACTGTGGGAGATCAAGAAGCAGCATGAGGCCCCAGAGGTATGGAATTATAGCCCTACATCGTGTGGTGTTAATGGCCGGCTCAAGGAAGGTAGGCCTTGCCAGTCCTCTTCCTCCCTAGATAACTCACTGGCAATGCTTTTCATAAATGGAAATGCTGGCGAGCCAGGGTGTAGGTTCCATTGGGAAGGTACAGGATGGGAGCGACAGATACTTATCCCACCTGCACCCTGGCAGGCACCAACCCAGTTTGAGGCCCATGGAGCAATGCACTGGGAAACCCTATTGCCGGACATTAGGCCCCACAGCTTGCCGCCCCCTTTATATGGGGCAGCGACGATGGGGGATAAAGATGGCATTCAACTTCCTGAGGTTTAACATCAAGCGAGCTATCTGGGTAGGAGCTTGGAACATCCGGCCCTTGCGGCAGGATGAGTGGTTACCCCTACTATTGAGGGAACTGAAACAGTTGAGAGTCCCAGAGGTGAGATGACCTGGCAGCGGCATAATCAGTAAGGGTGGGTACACCTACTACCGGTTGGGCCAGGATGATGGTCATCATCTCCAGCTGACTACGGCCCTCGTTAGTAGAGGTAACACCAGTTAATGAAAGTATTATGACACTGAGACTGAAGCATGCTTTTGGCTTTGTGTCTCTTACTGCTGTGTTTGCTCCTACCAATGTTTGCAGACTCGATGAAAAAGAGAGGTTCTATGCCAAACACATCTGTGGCAGACAACTGTCCCAGGGGAAACATTTGCATTGTTTTGGATGACTTCAATGCGGTATCTGGTTATGATCGAGCTAGCTACGAGATGTCTGTCGGTCCCTATGGCTCGGGAGGTGATCCCAGCAGCAAGAACGACCTCCTGCTCCCGAACTCTCCTAGGTCTCAGAGATTGAGGATTTCTGGCTCCTGGTATCATTGAACATGGTAGATCAATATAGTTACTGTGGCCAAAGAGAATAGCCACCTTCTTGTGGCTACCATACATGTCCACTTCAAAAACTCCTTGTCCCTCCAGTGACCACTCTTGGGTGTTTCAATTGGACATATTGGAGGTTCGCCATGGCAGTCCCTGATTAGTTCACAAAACTCGAAAATCTTGTTTGGGAGGTGACCCCTTAGCTGAAGGGTGGGAAAGCTATAGACATATAGATATCCCTGCTGAACTGCTAAAGGCTGGGGATGATCATATGGCATGGGGCTTGCATACAGTCTTCACTGTTATTTAGCAGTCTGGTTCCATTCCACCTGACCTGTTGAGGGGCATGGACATCCCTCTCTGGAAGGGGAAAGCAGATCAATGGAATTGTTCATTCTGAAATTGATCTGTGACCACCTACTAAGGCACCAAGGACTGGAGCAGTCTGGATTCACTCCTAGCAAGTCCACAGCAGACCATATCCTAGCGCTTCAAGTCAATGTGAAATGTTGACAGGAGTTTGGTTGCAGGCTGCTTGCAACCTCCATTGACCTCAAGTAGGGGTTTGACTCAATGCATCGCAAAGCACTATGGGAGATTTTGCAACTTAGGAGAATTCCATATAGAACTATTAGTTTAATAGTAGGCCTGTATACTGATACTGAAAGTGCTGTAAACTGTGGTGGGGGCCTGTCCAACTTCTCTGATAACTCAGGAGTGAGGCAAGGATATGTCCTTGATACAACACTTTTTAACACTAACATGGCCTGGATAATGGGCAGAGATAATATCCAAAGTCAGTGTGGAGCAACACTGGACAATGTATTGGTTGCTGACCTCGACTTTGCAGACAATATTGCTGTCTTAACTGAGTTTCTGGAACCACTGGTGGTACCTTTTGATGCATTTAGCAATGAGGTGAAGCCCTTAGGCCTAGAGGTCTCCTGGACCAATATTCAGGATTCTGGGGGCCTGTTAGGGGAACACAATTAGTCGATATATGCTTGTGGAGAGGACATTGAAGTCACAGAGAGCTTTACATACCTTGGTAGCATAGTCCATGCCTCTGGGCAATCGGACTAAGAAGTCAGTAGACTGATTGGTCTGGCAGCAGGAGCCATGAACTTGATCAAAAAGAGCATTTGGTACCTATACAAAAGGACCAAACTATGTGTCCTCAAGTCCTTGATACTGCCAGTACCTTGGAGTCTCATCTTGATGCCTTTTGTAACAAGTCCCTACACCGGATCATTTGGCAGGACCATGTGTCCAACTGATGGCTACACCGTGAGCCTTGCAGGAGACCTATTAAATGCAGGATCCGGGACCACCAACTCAGGCTATATAGCACTTAGCTCATTTCCCTGTTGATTACGCTGCCCATCAGATTATCTCTTTGCGAGACAATTCTGGGTAAAGGTCATGGTTTGAGCAGCTCAACCAGTCCTGTCACGCGGAGTTAGAGATGGCCAAAGGGCCTGTTTGGAGATGAAGGGTGGACGCGGCCATCCCTCCCTGTCGACGTTAGCCCCCCCGATAATAATATATGCATAAATGTATAAATATATATACATAAATAAATAAATATATATGGGTATATACACACAAACACATATATATGTAGAAAAGCTACGAATGAGAATGAGTAACTTCACAATATAAGATATATATTTGACCGGTTTCGATTTTATTTTCGTCAGAAATACATACATCAAAGGAATTACAGAGTACACATATATCAGATATGAGCTGTCGAAACACCTGACGACAGTGTCCTCCTCCTCCTTGTCCGTATAATTGCTGCCGTGACCTTGGATAGTTTAAATCTGTCTGATGCTGTGTTGACATTATTCTTCGTCATGATTTATGCAGCTTCCATATTTTTTTTTATTTTCTATTTGTTCAGTCCTCTATGGACTATTTCTGCTTCCTTCCAGTAGGGTAGATATTCAACTTCATCTACATGTAGCACCATGACATTGGAAGTCCTATGGTGACAGTTATCAGCTCGATGTTCACTGATCCTGATGCTGAAACTATAGCCTGTTTCACCAAAGTAGGGTGTATTACATCCACTGCAGGGTATGCGATATACAGCACTGTTAGGGTTGCTTTCGGGCTGCTGCTTGTCTCGTAATATGTCATAATCTTTTTTCCCGGATGTGCTGACGGTTATCACTGTATTGCTGAAGTATCTGCTAATCGCCTGGGAAATGATACGTGGCGGTAATATGAGAAAATTATTAGAGGAGGGTGCAGGGTCACATCTTGCGTGTATGTTCTCCGCTTTCTTTCTGAGGCTTAGTAGGAAGCCTCTGGGATATTTATGTTTCATGAAAGAATTAATTATATAGGCGACCTCATCCTCAAGAAATTCAGGGCTCCAGATCCTCAGTACTCTGAGGAAGAAGCCAATTACACCACCAGATTTTGTTTCGTTTCTGTGAGCGGAGCAGTACTGTATATAATCATCTTTATTTGTAGGCTTCCTGTATACAAAGAAACGTAGGTCATCGTCACCCTAAAGGATCAGAGTGTTCCAGAAAGGTAATTTCTGATCCTCTTCCTCCTCCACGGTGAACTGGATTTTCTCATGGACGGAGTTAACCCGCGTCAGTGTATGTTGTAAGCATGACCTTCTGGTAACAATGACGAGGACATCATCTACGTATCGAAGCCAAGTTGAATATCTGCCGATTTTATCCTTACATAGTTATATATATATATATATATATATATATATATATATATATATATATATATATATAGTTATCACTCTCCAGCGTCTCCATGAACAGGCAGGCCATAACTGCACTCAGGGGGGAACCCATGGCAAGACTACAAATCTGCTGGTATTCTTCCCCAGCAAATTCTAAATAACCGAAGTCCACGCATAACTTAACTAGGACGAAGTGATGTCTCGGCAGTGTAAGTTCAATATCTGTCATGGAGCTGGTGACCCTCTCGACTGCTCCGACTGTGGGTACATTGGTGAAGAAGGATTTTACATCAAAACTGGCAAGCTTTTTATTTTTGCACCCAGAACTCTGAAGACGTCTGATGAAATCCGCGGAATTCTTCAAGTGGGAGTCACTGATGACCCCCATAGCGCCGGAGAGGGGTTGACTTTGGTGAAACAGGCCGTGCTTTCAGCGCCAGGATCAGCGAACAGTGACCTGACATCCGTCACCATCGGACTTCCAACGCCATGGTGTTACATATAGATGAAACTGGACACCTACCCAACAACGAGTGGGAGGTCCAGGTGGTCACGTGTTTCGTCAGCTCATATCTGATATATAAATATATATATATATATATATATATATATATATATATATACACACACACACACACACACACACACACACACACACACACACACACACACACACACACACACTGTAATTCCATTGGTGTATGTATTTCTGACGAAGATATAATCGAAACCGGTTAAAACCGTCTCTTGTAATGTGAAGATACTCATTCTCATTCATACCTTTCCTACATTTATCAACAAGGATACGGTTCATATATATACATGTGTGTGTGTATAGATAGATAGATAGATATATAGATAGATAGATAGATATGTATATATTTATATATATGTATATCTATCTATCTATCTATACATACATATATATATATATATATATATATATATATATATATATATATATATATATATGAATATAATCTGGAGCCAGTTCGTTGTCGTTTGCGACCTCGTTCTGGCAACTCCTGCGACGCCGTATCCATCAGCTGCGTGGAGAGAGGGAGCATGCTAGATGGGCAACAGCTTGATCCTCACATTCGTTCTTATATGTGTGTGTGTGTGTGTGTGTGTGTGTGTGTGTGTGTGTGTGTGTGTGTGTGTGTCTCACTACAAACTTATATAATTTGTTTCATAATGTAATAAAACAATTTTAGCAACTAAGTGATATGATAATACTGATAGGTTACTGATATATTTTAAACCTTTTTTTTTTTTCATTTACAGTGTAGAGTGGCATACAAGCTGATTAAGGAAAAATATATATATTTATCATTAGTATTTTAATAGCGTTGTCAAATACAGAAATTTACCAACAGACACCAAGTGCTGGAAAAAATATGTAAAATATATACGGTGGCGAATGCATTATATTTTATTTTGAAAATTTCACTTATCTCCCAAGTGACAATTTATTTTGATCATAGTATCTCATTATTGTTTTTACGAGAATTTCACACACACACACACACACACACACACACACACACACACACACACACACACACATACACACACACACACACACACACACACACACACACACACACACATATACATTTATATATGCATATATATATATATATATATATATATATATATATATATATATATATATATATATATATATTTACACATACAAACATATACATTTATATATGTATATATACATATATACACACACTCACATATATATGTACATATATATATATATATATATATATATATATATATATATATATTTATATATATATATATACATATATATTCATACACTCACATATATATTTATATATGTATATATACACATATATATACGCACTTACATATATATGTGTATATGTATGTGTGTGTGTGTGCGGGGGGGGGGGGGGGGGGGTGAATGGTAAAATACTCTTCCGTGTTGATAATTTGATAGAAAAACCCACAATGCAAAAGCCAGATTTATTGAAAATGAGACAACAGTTTCGAAATTCACCAGGATTCCATCTTCAGGTCTGAAGAGGAAAGACGGAGGAGAGGCAACGCGGTAACACGAAAGCAAAGGGAGGTCAGGTCAGGTCGGAGGATCGGGTGGACTATGCGCAGGGTGGCTGGCATAAGGCGAGGAGACTATCGGCAGGAGAAAACCCGCTGTTCAAGTTGAAATTAGGCATCAGCTTTATTAAGGAGGATTCTACCAGTCTGCAAGCATGTACGTCAGCGGAAGGAAATCCAATTCGCGCCGCTGACCAGTCCATCTGATGACCTGTGTCCCACTCATGGCAGAAGAGGGCGTTATTGATGTGTCCCCTGGATACAGCGTCCTTATGTTGAAACCGACCATCAGTGAGACTGGCGCCTGTCTCCCCAAAATATTGCTTATCACAGGAGGCACAAGAAACAGCATAGGTGCCCACCTCGGAGGTAAAGGGAGGACTGGTAATGACCGGGTTGCGACAGAGAGTGTTCACCTGCCGAAATATAAGCCTGCAGTTGAGAGTGTGATGAGGGCGGCGGAGAGAGTAGATCTCAGAGTAGGGCAGGCTGAGGACGGGCAGGTACGCCGTGTCCTGGATAACGCGACGTCGAGAACATGATGAGGATAGCCCAGTTTCGAGAATGAACGGCACAAGAAGACGATCTCTCCATCCAGATACTGGGGGTCACAGAGTCGGAGGTCCTGTTCACTGTCCACCAAGGTGCCGCTTGATGACGTCCTTGCTTTTGTTCAGAGGAGATTGTGTGTATGTGTGTGTGTGTGTGTGTGTGTGTGTGTGTGTGTGTGTGTGTGTGTGTGTGTGTGTGTGTGTGTGTGTGTGTGTGTGTTAATTATTTACATTTATTTTAGAAAACAGCAATACATCAGAAAGGAAATCATTACTGATTATTACTGATAAACTTTCAAGCTACATTCTTAGTAGATAGAGACAAATTAAGTCGTGTGGGCTCGACGCGTTAATATTATAATAGTCTACGTTAAAAATCGTAGGTATCTCTGGTCACTTGTTTTCAACGAATATATTCTTTGATCATGTTATTACATTACCATTTTAATTAATTTACCTTAATTTCCATTAAACTGTATATTGCTGAATCTGCTCATGCTCGTTATATAGGTTCATACGTTCACGTGTATTTATATCTTATTTTATCGTAAATATAATTTATTTGCTTTGTTAGTTATTATATTATTTTATAAAGCAATTACGGGTTAACAACTTATTAAAGAATCACGTCGCATGAAATACCACTCGTGCCGCACGGAAATGCTAATGACGGCTCTGTCGTACATGCGCCAACACCCCCTCAAAATAGGGAGAAAATAGTTATCATTCGATTACGTTTTACGAAATTCTTGGGGGGGCGGGGGTCAACGGGAGCGTACATCCAGCCAGTCATGATCAAGGTCCTATATAAGTAACGTCTCGTCACTGAGCTATTCAAATTCGTCCGTCTCGCGCATGACGTCACAAGGAGTAAAGCCCGGGGGTCGACGCTTATCATGAGGTCAGTCGTGGATGGACTATAGACTCGTAGAGATTCCCTTATATACATATGTGTTTTCGCTCGGATGACTGACTGGCGTTCACAAAAGAAGCAATATCCTATATATGTTAAGTGGTTGAATACAATATTTGTTCACAAGGGAGTATGTATTATGGTAATTTAGCTTATATATGTATATGTATGTTTATGTACATGTATTATTATTATTATCATCATGTATATATATATATATATATATATATATATATATATATATGTGTGTGTGTGTGTGTGTGTATGTGTGTGTGTGTGTGTGTGTGTGTGTGTGTGTGAATTAGCTCTACTTTAATTTTATAGATATATGTGATGTGTGTTGTGATACCTTATTTGTATGATTTGTTTTTTTTACAATAAATTCGTCGAACGCGTGAAATCAGTCCTATGTTCAGATACCCTTTTCTACCCCCCTCCCCAGCTCTTAGCCTCGCCATGTGACGTCAAAGGTCTTAACACACAAAGCTGTGCATAATTCCGAAGTAAGGATAAGTCCGATATGCGAAGCTGAGCCTCGCCCGGGCTATGCCCATGAGGGGAGCCAGGCCTGTGTCGACTAATGCCGACTCACTAACGTGTCAGCTGGTGCAGACTCGGATGAGCTTAATCCTTACCCGCCGTGGTACCCAGCCACAGCAGTAACCTCCAGGCGACAATTGCAACTTCTCGTGCCTGGGCGGGGCGCGAACCGCCTATCCTTGAGCCGGAGGCTCAATTTCGAAGTTACTTACTTTGAGATATGCGAAGTTCTAGCTTCGCCCAGGCCTTCCATATATGGTCCAGCCTGTGTCAGCTTTTTATGGCTGTCTCATTTTGTTCTCTGACACCCGGTGCTCACCGTGGCGGTGGGATTGCCATCAGGCGCTCCTGCCGCCATGATGTAAACATACCGCATAATCTCTTTACCAGCACGGAGGCTGTTTGTCGGCGTTCCCTGTCTCAGGAATTGTGTGTGCTCTCAATTCTGTAAGTAATGTACCAGGGTGGCGTTCGGATCGCTCGGATCGCCACAATGCATGCACTACTTCTCCTCACGGTCTATTGTTTCTATAATCTGCCATGCACAGTGGTAACCTAGTCAGATTCTGTGAAGAATGACTTCGGTACTTCAGTTGATTACTTCAGAGGGTGCTAGAGGTTCATAGCCTGTGGCGTCTGAGTACCAGCTGGCCGCGGGGGGAGGATCTCGTTTCCTCTCTGTGAAGCTGCAGGAGGAAGGTACGAGCGGCTGCAGTACACTTCTCCTTTAGTATTTTTCGGCTTGGTTGTATGATAATGGGATTTGGGGGCATACCCCTGCCAATGTCGGCTAATCTGTCAGCAAACTCATTCCCTCTGATGACAATGTGGCTGGGGACCCCATGATTATTCTTCTTCCCTGAGCAAGAATTATCTGGTCTATAGTAAGCACAGTGGTCAGGAGGTAGATGTTGTCTTTGGGTGAGCTGTGCTGAAGACAGTCAATGGCTGCCCTGGAGTCTGTATGTATCACCCCATGATTGCAACTGCCTCTGCCTGCAGCGAGGAGATGTTGTCTGTTACCCTCGTGGATTTTTTGGCATCCCTTGCTGCAATGCCGGCGCCTGCAGTGTGGCTCAAGGGATCGACGAAGTGACGAGACCTTACTTATATGGACATTGGTCATGAGCTCTAGCGCCTCTGAAAATCAATGCAACGGGGCACAACCTAGAACCGCTCTGATTATCTGAACCTCCACGTCCGTTAACCTGATTGGTCCACGCGTAATCCGGGGACATATGTTTTACAAACAGAATAAATTGTAATGAAGTACTTAAAGGTATATACAATAAATGCGGCAGTGGAAAGCACCTTACAAAACATCTAGGAAAATGGAAAAACGAATAGAGAGAAAAAAATAGGTATATAAATAATTTAATTCCATTTGTTGAAATAGTTATTTTTATGTTTAGCGTGATAGGCCGTCTGTTTTGTTTCTAAATTACTTCCTGTGTGTAAGGAATGGCCGGGGTTACCAGCCACTGGCAACGCGGGAATTGAACGCTGGCCAGCAAGATTGCTAAACGAGAAAGCTACCACTACGCCACACAGAACACAGAGATAAACATAAAACTATATGAAAAATAAATGAAGAGTATTGACAGTAAACGGAAATTGGTAATTCTAGGAGGTATTCATGTAAATTCGCATAAGTAGATATGCTCGCATGTCGATAAATTCAGACACTAAACTAAAGGTACTTTTTAAAGTTTTGGAAGCTTGAGGTTTTCTATGAATTGTGCAGTACTCTGGTCTAATGTTTCTTTTTATATCATTGTTTCATACAGCTTCCCCCAATAGATATATGTGAAACCTGTCTGTTCTAGCAAAATGTTACCATTACATATATTTTGGTTTCTTTATCTTTTTTTTTTTTTTTTTTTTAAATAATCTATATAGGATTCGAGCTTCAGGAAAGAATTTCCATTTGATAACCCATCTTTTACTGCATAGCAACTTGCAAATTTGTGCAATAAAGCCATAAAATAGACATGATCACCTTGAATCTCACGAACGGCCTCAATTCTGTCTTCCCCTAAGGTGTGTGTGTGGGGGGGGGGGGGGGGGGTAGGCTTCATATTGAGGCTGCCTTTGAGCCCACTCCTCTAAATGAGGTCCTGGTGTGGTGGAGAAATGGCAGGGGGAAGCAAGTTGAGATGTGGTGACTGAATTGTTAGTAATTTTGATAACTGCATTCCCTGAGTTATCATATTAGGTAACTGATTATAAAAAATAATAATCGACTTTTAATCGATTACTCCTGCCCCTTGTGTGTATATATGTATATGTGTGTGTGTGTGTGTGTGTGTGGTAGAGCAATCGCTAGGTCATGGTTCGGTCGCCCCTCAGTTGTACTGACGTAATCATCTAGGGTCAAGGTCAGGCCGGAGAGGAACTGGACACCCTATCCCATTTATGATGCCTCACGCGGAGTGGTGCGCATGTTCCTGGATTGGTTATGACTTATATACACACACACGCACATACATAATATATATATATATATATATATATATATATATATATATACACACACACACACATATAAGTATATATATATATATATATATATATATATATATATATATATATACACACACACACATATAAGTATATATATATATATATATATATATATATATATATATATATATATATATACAGTGTATATGCATATATCTATACAGTGTGTATATATATGTATACATATACAGTATATATATATATATATATATATATATATATATATATATATATATATATACAATATTTATATATATATATATATATATATATATATATATATATATATATATATATATATACAGCCAATCATTCCACTGCAGGACATAGGCCTCTCTCAATTCTCTATTGAGAGGTTACATGGCAGTGTCACCCTTGCCTGATTGGATGCCCTTCTTAATCAACTGCGGTTCGGCGCGCTTAACACTTGTACCACGGCGGTGACTTCCCCTATGACACCTGCGTTGGACTTCTCAAGGCGATATATCGTTTTCCCAGGCACGAGCGAGCAGTCAGAGCGCAGGCATTTTTTACGACCGCCGTGACGGGCAGTCATATATTTGTGTGTGTGTGTGTGTGAGTGTGAGTGTGTGTGTGTGTGTGTGTGTGTGTGTGTGTGTGTGTGTGTGTGTGTGTGTGTGTGTGTGTGTGTGTGTGTGTGTGTGTGTGGACATATATATATATATATATATATATATATATATATATATATACATATACATATACATATATATACCTATATACACATATATATGTATATATGTGTGTGTGTGTGTGTGTGTGTGGCCATATATATATATACATATACATATACATATATATACCTATATACACATATATATGTATATGTGTGTGTGTGTGTGTGTGTGTGTGTGGACATATATATACATATACATATACATATATATACCTATATACACATATATATGTATATGTGTGTGTGTATGTGTATATATGTGTGTGCGTGTTTGTGCGTGTGTGTGTACGTATGTATGTAACAAGTTTACATATCTTGAAGTGCACAAAAGTCAATATGTATATATACATGCGCATGCTACCAAGAAGATAAAATATATGTGTACCCGGTGTTCGCTCTGACTTCCAAGTCAGAGCCTGACCGTGACACTGTGTCCTAGACTTATTAAAGTTTCCTATACAAGCTTTGACCAGAGTCGTGTATGTCGCGGCGCCGAAGCTCGACGTGTCAGATGCATCTTTAACCAGCCGGGGATCATGAGACAAGCCAGAGGGGAGTAGGTCTTGACGCTTCCATTAGGCAAGATTAAAGGAACGCCGTTTTGGCCCGAGAAAAGATTCTTGATCTGGTGAAGGACATATTTTTTTGCCTACATTCTTAATTTTCATAGACTGACTTTCCAACGTCGGTATATTTTGGGCGTTTTACCAGATTTCAGCGACAGGCTCGGCCTTAATACTGTATCTTATTGCGTGCTGTTTAAAGTAGTGGGGGTCTGATCGCATGGTTTTCAAGACTGCGAAATCGATTGTGCACACCAATGGGAATGTGTATATTCCGTTCGATGGCAAAAGTGTGTGTTATTACTTTACCGTATTACAATTAGGTTTAGCTATCGGAAGGAGACATTTCAAATAATGTTCAGTGTTGCTTTGATACGGGACGATGAAAATTCTGAAACTGTCATTAAGCATCTGATGAAATGGATCTGGTAGCACTGCTATAAACTTTATAAAGAAACTTTAAAAATGTTCCCAAAAGGCCCGCATGACCAAATGTGAAATAAAAATCCACATGGAAACACGAACGCGAATGCTTCAATTACATTACTATTTGTACATATTTGTATTTTTTGTTTCGGGCATCTTTTGTGCCTGTTTTACAAAAGAAGTTGTGAGCTCAGACACAGAATACTATAATTCCTTTGATGAGAGACAGATTTTCAAAACGTTCAGTAATACATGGCAACTCCCCTGAACGTCATATAAATACAACTGTAACGCACTCTTACAGTTCTTTCGATGCAAGTTAAATTGAAATACAAATTGGAGCACTGGGACATATAATAGATTTTGATATGAAACGGATGGAAACAAATCCATTTTGAAACAATAGGGCGATCTTTCTAATATAAAACGTTTTTTATGTGTCATTTCCATAATTCACCCATGCACCATAGAATAGTATGAAATAGGCCTACATACCTGTTGTATCAGAAATCGCATGCAACAGAAATCAGCATTTATGAACATAACCTTGAAGAACTATCGTCTCTTTGGTTATCAGCATTTCTGATGTTCAGGTACTTTTGTCTTGCCCTGCATCTCATATATTGTATGTTATATGTGGTATATTTTGTTCAGTTAACAATTAGAATGAATATATGTTCATTTGTCAACGTAGCCCTTTTCTCGGTTAGTACGCATGCATACACGAGCGCGCACACACACACACACACACACACACACACACACACACACACACACACACACACACACACACACACACACACACACACACACACACACAAATATACACAGATACATAATTCATATATAATGTTAGCATGCATTAATGAAAGAACGGTCTCGTCTCTCTTCTTTCTATAAACCTTTATTGGAAACACTTCCACTTACAAGCTTTTGCCTTGCCGCGGCTACAAATAACAGGTGTATATTCCCGACATGGTTGGCTGATCAACTCATATTCTCCTGAGGTTGTCTGTTTTTTCACGTCTTCCATTTTTGCTTTGGATCTAGCTTGTATTCTGGATTTTAATTTCATTTATTTTTCCAGCATGCATCAAGAAAAATAAATCTATTATACCAATCTCCCCCCAAAAATAGATATCATGGATTTAATCATTAATGCACAAGGGCCTAATTCAAATGTAAATCTTTCCTTTTTTTTTCTCTCTCTCTCCTTTCTCTTTTCTATTTTTAATTTTCGTTACATGCATGCACACTGCATAAACCAAATGGCTAATATTTCAGTCTCCGATTTAATACCTTAAACATACCAGCTTCATTTCGTTGGATCATATCGGCTTCAGTCGATGTTCACACCCATGTTCAAAGATACAGTTTCTCGCATATTAGTTCCCTGCGAAATCTTCATTAAGCAAAGGGATATACAGTTCATTCCTTCCTTCGCTTTGTTATTAACAAATATTTCACATGCTTTTAATTCCCAGTTCTATATTTCCTTTCCTTATTTTCTCGTTTATTACAAAGATGTGTATTTATTATTCACGGAGAATGTTGAAATATAAGCCTAATATTCTATGAAAAATAATTTATTATTTGAAAATTGGTTCATAACATCCCTGCGAAGTTTCATTAAGCATCATTTATTATCTATGAAAATTAGTGGAGGTAAATTTTCCATTGCGAATATATAAAAGTGTGATGATTTAACTTAATCGTTAAATGATTTCAATTCGCATTTCCCAACAAAGAAATGCGCAATAGATATTTCTATTAAAGGCATGGGGTGATAAGCACATATACACGTACGATCAAGTGTATAATTGTGCACACACACACACACACACACACACACACACACACACACACACACACACACACACACACACACACACACACACACACACACACACACACACACACACACACGCAATTATATATATACATATATATATGTATATATATATATATATAAATATATATATATATATATATATATATAGAGAAAGAGAGAGAGAGAGAGAGGGGGGGGGGGTGAAGACACGCACTTATATAGACAGATAGACAAACAAATAGATAGACAAACAGATATATAGCTAGATATTCGTATGTACATGCACTCACTAGTGGGCTAGCATTCTTTCCAGCCGGTTGCTTCCGACCACATCCTCATTGTTCATGAATTTCCGGTTTCGGCAGGATTTTCGGAGGATAAAAAGGACCGGCAGAACTAAACCTTTAGTGCGATATCGGTGGCCACTCAATTTTTTTTTTTTTTTTCTAGCTCATGAAACTAGACGAAAGGAATTCCTGTTTCTTATCCTTATAATACGGCGAGCAGAAAGTAAAGATCATGTTTATTACAAGAAAAATTACAGCATTTAGGTAAAGTTCACCATATGATATAAAAAGGGGACCAGATTACCATGACCGTGGCTTTGATATTATTTGAGGAAATCAATGGGAAGAGGGAAGTTTATGATTGTATTAAACAAACTGTAGCATTTCTATAGCTATTAATTCATATATGAATTTACCATAATAAATGTGTACATTTTATATGCTCCGAAAAAATAGAATGAATATTTCTCTTGCACAAATTTTCTTAATGAATAGCGACAGCGAGATAATTAAATAAAAGAATGGAGCTTACAATCATTTATATATATATAAAATATTGTGATGACTGAGGTTTGGATCTTCAGAAAATGTATTCAGTGTCATAATAAAGTTTTTTTTTTTTTTTCCTTAAAACCTTTATTTTTTCAGTAAAGAACAATATATACTTAAGATGGCAGAAACTTAATTCTTTAATGCAACCCCGAAATTATGCTATTGCCTGTTCCATCTATATTGATTCCCAAAGTGCTAGCATTGGTTACTGCGAAATGGCCACTGTGCTGTTTTTTCATAGTTTCAATTATAACGATAATAATAACATTTAATCAAATTGCGGGCCGTATAATATAGTACTCTTCATAGATCGGTTCTCTGTCTCAAAAAAAAAAATATATATATATGAATAAAGTTATGGGGATGATATAATATTGTGCTTCACGCTGGAAGAATATAAACGCAACTAGCTAAAAATAAACTTTCAGCACAGCCTTGAGGGTAGTAAATAAATCTACAAACTGATCGAGGTACAAATGTTAGAAGAACGAGCTTTTAATACAGTAAATAATACTAATGCTAACAATAAAGGTATAATGATACTGTTATAACATGAATCAATGATAATGGTGATCACTGAAGGGAATATGCCAATAGCGATGATTTTGATAATATCTCACAATTGTTTTTGTTAACTTTAATCCCCTTACCATTCATATTGCTAGTATTATTTAAGGTATGGCTTATCATATTCATTGTTGCAGTTATTGTCGTTTTTATTTTTGTTTTGTAAAATAATTTTATCATTCCTCATATTTCTTTTAATTTCATTAATAGTAATAATATGCAGTATATACCTATGATATCAATAATATTACAATAGCAAAAATAGTAATAATGCTAATTGTTATATTGTTTTTTATTAGCATTATCACCAGAGGTCCTGGTAGTATCAGTTCTCATTATATGTTGTAAAGTCATCTCAATGCACACAGAAAATATATCAGTGTAAAATAGACCGTGCAATGCTGAAGTGCCAGTTGATACTAGTCTTATGTTTCATCGTGTTAAAGTTTGTGAAAGAATGCAATATCAGACTCGTTGGGTGATTTCGACAATTTAAACAAAATATTCAGGGGTCATGGGCTTACAGTAACATTGAACAATGCTTCACAAGATATTATGTATGTACAGTATGAGTGCGCAAACACACACACACACACACACACACACACACACACACACACACACACATACACACACACACACACACACGCACACACACTCACACACAGATATACATACATACATATACACATATATATATTTATCTATTTATATATATATATGTATATATATGTGTGTGTATGTATGTGTGTGTGTGTGTGTTTGTGTGTGCATTTATGTATGTATGTACATTTATTTGTATAGATTTTTTTTTTTTCTACAGCAATTTAGCAATAATATTTACAGACATAGATTTTCTTTATTATATGTATACAGTATAAACCCTAACATTAAAAACATATTTTTAAATATGACGGTAATTCGTAACCGTAATGTTTCATGATGATCTCGTGTTCCTCCCAAGCACTGCTCCCATCGCTCTGTAGTCTGGCTGAAGTGCTTCTTGCAGAGTATCTCGGAGATTTTTTTAAGGCAACTTTGTGCATTATCGCTGAAAAAAATCCAGTATTTCAGAT
>NC_061855.1:19237849-19240349 GCF_019202785.1 Penaeus chinensis | reverse complement strand
TGTTTTTTTTGTTTCTTTGTTTCTTCTCTCTCCCCTGTGTACTGTGTGGTGCAGCGGTAGCGATCTCGTCTAGCAATCTTGCCGACCTGCGTTCGAATCCCTCGCCGCCAGTGGATGGTAACCCCGGCCATTCCTTGCATACTGGGGATAACCTAGAGGCAAAATGAAACAGACACTATGTCACACCAAGAATATCCAATGTAACAAATGGAATCAAATTAAACCTTTAAACCTTTAAACCTTAAATCTCTCTCTCTCTCTCTCTCTCTCTCTCTCTCTCTCTCTCTCTCTCTCTCTCTCTTTTCTCTCTTTCTCTCTTTCTCTCTCCCTCTCCCCCCCCCCCCTCTCTCTCTCTCTCTTTCTCTCTCTCTCTCTCTCTCTCTCTCTCTCTCTCTCTCTCTCTCTCTCTCTCTCTCTCTCTCTCTCTCTCTCTCTCTCTTACATTCCCACTCTCAGTTCCTTATACGTGTTTTATTTCCCGTTCACGTTGAGTTTGTTTTACACTCTCGTTGTAAACTGGTTTTATTTCTTCCTTACCTCTCTTTTTTCTTCGTTTTTCATTCTGCCGTGTCTAAGTATCTAAAGTATGTACATTAGGTTTCCTTTTGAATTTGTCACCCCTTTGGATGAAATAGAAGAGAAAATGAGCGGGTAAAACATAAACACTCAAGCAACTAATTGGACGTGTAAATCTTGCTGAAAGAAAACAAAAAAGAAAGAAAAATGATGCAAGTAAATAACAACCCCCCCAAAAGAAAACATTTGGGCGTCTTGAGAACGGCCGTTGTATAATACAATATTCTCAGATTGCTGGATATCCATTATGCCAAAGTGACAGACCTGCGGGCAGCGTGAAAGCGCTTTCTAGACTTATGGGGGATGGAAAACCTGCCATATTGCGTTTTCTCTCTTCTGGGGAGTTGGTTGGGGGGGGGGGGGGTATGATTTTGCTCGGGGATACAAGTGCGAAGAGAAAAGGTAATGTTATCTCATCATATTCCGATCCTTCTTCCTTTATTTTCATAAGTTTCTTTTTTTCATGACTTCCTTCCTTGTGTAACTTCTGTGATATGTGTTTTTTTTTTTTTCTATCTTTCTTTTCTCCTTAACCTTTCTGAAAGAACCTGAAGATTTATTTATAATTATCTTTGTTTTCTCCGTCGCTCTCCCTCTCTATCTCTGTTCTCTATCTCACTCTCTTCTTTCCTCCTTCCCTCTCCCGTTCTCCTTCCTCCTCCGAAACACCCATTCTTCCGGGGAATGCCTCCTTGGTATTAGCTATTCTGGTAGCTAATATCACTTGGCTTCGAACTTATCCCCTCTTGAGCCTGCTTTCCCAGCCTCCCCTCTTTGCCCATCCTCACCAACGTGTTACCAGAGCTCCCTTCTTTTTCCCGAATCATGTCACGTTTTCACGCACCCTTTCCCCTCTCCTTGGTTTCGCCTCTACTCACCTCGCTCTCTTACAGTACATCCCCCTCCTTCCCTAACCCTCTCTGCCTAATCCCCCATGTCAGCCACAGCCCTAAAGACTTTCCAGACAGTATTTTCCTTATTAATGTGTTAGTTAATCCATGTCGTATCCCCTTACGCAGTCCCTCCGTGTCTCCCCTCACTGCCCAATCTTCGTTTCCCTCGTTGTTCTACACCGGAGCCCTGACGCGTAGCTCGGAAGCATTATTTGTATGGAAATGGAATTCTGAACCCGCTGAAACGGAGAACGGGTAGGAACTGTTTATGTAATTGCAATGCAGCTTTCAGATAAACGACTTAGTGTTAATGGTGGCTCTAGTTTATATACAAATATATGCCTTTCTGTTTTTAATAGAGGATGGCCTGAATTATCATAACAAAAGGGCAGTTTAGGGTAAGCACCGAATTAATGAAATTTACAGAAATAACAATCAGTACAACTGTGATCCAAAGCCAGTAACTACTTAAACGCAAAACACACACACACACAAATTTCTCTTTATATATATATATATATATATATATATGTATATATACATATATAGATACATATATATTAAACATATACATATACATATATACATATATATTAAACATATACATATACATATATACATATATATTAAACATATACATATACATATATACATATATATTAAACATATACATATACATATATACATATATATTAAACATATACATATACATATATAAATATGTTTAAATGCACACACACACACACACACACACACACACACACACACACACACACACACACATATATAGGCCGCGGTGGCCGACTGGTTAGCGCATTGGACTGAAGGACTTTCATGAGTTCGAGACGAATCATCGGCTGACGCGTTGTTCCCCTGGGCAAGGAACTCGATTGCCTACACACACACATATATATATATATATATATATGTGTGTGTGTGTGTGTGTGTGTGTGTGTGTGTGTGTGTGTGTGTGTGTACATGTGTGTATGCTGCATGCATGGTTTCTATATGAAGACATTGCCCCCCCCCCC
>NC_061855.1:19227849-19232849 GCF_019202785.1 Penaeus chinensis | reverse complement strand
ACGGATTTTTATATATTGGATGAGTCTAACGCATATATGATAATGGTGCTGGACTGCTGCCTTGTAGTTTCATCCGCGTATAGTCAGGGGCTAAGGGAATTCACGCTATAGAAATATTTACACATGTATATATATATATATATATATATATATATATATATATATATGCATATATACTTATATATATATATATATATATATATATATATATATATATATTTATGTTTATGTATGTATGTATACATATAATATATATGATAGTAGATAGAGGATGGACGGAACTAATCACCCCCACGTACCTACATGAGTGTGGAAGTAAGTTAATGACAACCGGAAGTCATTGACGTAACCAGTGACCATAACGTAATCAATGACCGTAACCGGAATCATGAACCATAGTTAATGATGGCTAGCATGCACACCAGACTACCTTACGGTCGTACATGGCGCATTATAACAGAAAGTAGCCATAATTCAAGTGATTATCATAATCAATGATTAGAACTGGAAATCATTAACTAATGGTGTTCTACAGGAGAGCCCCCCCTATACCCCACCCCCCCTCCTCTCCAAAACAAGCGACTGGACAGAACGTGCCACCCCACGTACGTACATGAGTGTGAAAACGGGAAGTAGGTTAATGACCACTGAAAGTGATTAACTAATCAGTGACCACAACCGGAATCATTACCAGTAGGTAAATATGTCTAACACACACCCCTGGAGGGCGTCGCTCCCCTCCCCTCCCCTTCTCTCTAAAACAATATGCCTGGTGCCACAGATGACTCCCCCCATACCCCCTCATATACCCTCCCACCCCGCACCGCAATATTCATCAGGTTTAAACTTGTAAATGGGTCGATAACTGACTATGTTACAGACAAGTGATCATAATCCGACCCGATGCCAGGTGTCACAGATGACCCGCCTCCATCAGCCCCCACCCCCTCCCTCCCACCCCGCGCCGCAATATTCATCATTTTTGAACTTGTAACTAGATCGGTAATTGACCCTGTTATAGACGAGTGATAACCCCTCCTAATTCATCATAACTCATAAATGGAAGGAGGAGAAGAAGAAGAAACAGACAAACAAACATGCATCCAGCTGCTAACATACGTAAAGATATGTCAAGTGCTGCAGATGACCACCCGCCCCACCCCTCACCCCTCGCATCACGATATTCATCATAATTCACCCTGTTACAGACGAGTGATTACCCCTCCTAATTCATCATAATACATAAATGTCCCTCTAATGATGCCTAACACGCTCATCTGTCTCTCCCTCTCCCCTACTCTCCACAGCAATGATAAGAATAAGAATAAGAGGACGAAGAAGCACACAAACAAACATGCATCCAGCTGCTGACATACGCAAAGTCCGAGAATAGGGGAACCCCTCCTTCCCTTCCTACTGCCCCCCGAACCACATTCCCCCATATCCCGTTACGGGGCATTAATGGTAAGAGGAAGAAGACGCAAACAAACAAATAGGACAACAGACCGATGGACGTATTAGCTCACCCCATTCCCTCCCCCTCACCACCCGACACAAGTCCTACCTAAGGAGATAATACACCTCTGCGCTGAAGTGTTCCAGGTGAGTGATCACACTTATAGCTTTTGAGCGCGACACCCTACCTCTCACCCAGACACGGCGTGTCCACCCACGAGCCACCGAAAGAGGCCATTAACCCTTTCCCTCCTCTCTCTTTACATTTTCCCCCATTCTCTCTTTGGTTCTTCCCCCTCTCTCACTTTACCCTCTTCCTCACTTTCCATGCATCCTTTCACTCTTTCTCCCTTTGTTTTCTTTAACTTCCTCAGGCAGTAACGTAGCTCCGGCATTGAGGAAAAGGGCGGGGGGGGGGGGGGGGGGGGGTGCTGTGGGTTAAACAAATACACAAGAATTCCCATTTTTACCAATTTCTCTGCAGTTTTGGAGTAGTGAGCTGTGAACGCGTTCTCTATTGCAACAAGAACAATAACAACAACACATAAGAATTATAACAATAACAGATTATAACAAAATATATATATTATATGTATGTATGTATGTGTCTGGACACACACACACACACACACACACACACACACACACACACACACACACACACACACACACGCACGCACGTACGTACGCACGCACGCACGCACACACACACACATACATATATATTATTACACCTTTAGATGCCTTACATCCTCTCCTGGACCTCATGAACGATGTGCGAATCAGCCCATCGACTCATTTTATCAGAATTCACTCATCGTATCAGAGTATAATCAGAGAAATTTCGTGTTAGATCATATTGCTCTGGTTAACATTACCTGATAGCTGGCAGGTGTTTATTATATTCAATGACATTTATCTGCTCAAACATGGGATAATACAAAAATACAAAATTGATATCGAAAAACTGTTCAACATAGCTGGCCAAACATAGGAATGAGAATACATTCTTGATGTTCAAATAATGGTTATTCTGAAAAAGAAAAAGTATCATACCTAGATGTGTAACATCCCATAACAAAAACCCATTTTCTTGCCATTCAACTTTACTTTCACCCTCACAGAACATCTTAAATTGTGACCACATTCAACACAACCAATACCCGTCTCTAGATCTCAAATCAAAGATAGCAGCAGGCACCCCCTTCCATACTCTTCCAGCCTAACCATTGAAACAAAACGTTCCAAAACTTTTCCTAAATTATCGACATATTATTTCGTATATCATTTTAGCTAAATAGTAGAATCTTCTTGCTTCTCATATTTGTACAAAAATAAAGGAAAACTTTTTTATAAAGTTCAAATAACGAAACCATACAGATATGGCATAGCAGATACAAATAAATCATACGTTACTTTTAAAGGTATAAAAATACCGTTCGAGGAATGTATTTTTTAGATTCTGTAATGCACTACCGAAAAAAATTAATACAATCCATGCATATAAATGACACAGGAAAAGTAGAATTTGAGAGGATGAGTACACACACACACACACACACACACACACACACACACACACACACACACACATATATATATATATATATATATATATATATATATATATATATATATATATATATATATATATATATATTGCTACAGCTGTCGTCTGCAATTGCCGATTTATTGTCACGAAATCGTCCATTGAAAAACGAACGTCTTGACCCCAAATGACCTAGTTGGAGAACAAGCAATCCTAACCTCCTTCGAGCCATTTCTCAAGACGCTACCCTGCGAACCTGACAAGAAGGTCTATATAAAAGGGTAAGAAAGTCAGACGACATGAGTTTTTCAGCGCTGCTCGGACACCTAATCTCGCTACTCCTCAGCTGTGACCCAAGAATCTTGTGTAGTTTTATATCAAGAAATCGTTAAGTATACAAATGATATCATATTTAGAAAGAGAATAGTGATGGTCTTGTGTATTAGTTTGATTACAGATAATTATTCATGGTGTTTGTGTGATGGTTTTGGGTAATTTTGTGTGGGTATGTAAAGTGTTGGTAATGGGTTTGGTTTTGATAAATACAAATAAAACATAGCTTTTTTATGCATTCTCATGAAAGTAATATAAAAAGAAAAGAAAGGAATAAAAACTAAATTAAGGAAATCTATATATAATTCTAATATCTTAATAAAGTAAGTGAATCTATATATAATTCTAATATCTGACAAAATAAGTGAAACTATATATAATTCTAATATCTACCTAAACTAAGTGAAACTATATATAATTCTAGTACATAATTTTAATAGAATACACATATTCATAGAACCTGGAAAATATATGGAAACATGCATGGAGGTAAAGCCTAATACTTCAAACTTTATTATGGATCTGTAGTTACATCTCTCTTCTAGACTAAGACAACTACACCATAATATATATATATATATATATATATATATATATATATATATATATATATATATGTATACATATATATGTATATATACATATATATATCATGTATATATACATATACATACACACACATACATCGTATGGCTCCAGTTTAATATATCAGACTGATATTTCATTCTGTTTGCGTCATCGTATCCCAGGTTTTGAAGTATTAGGGGTATATGAAAGGAAATAGTCATATGATCCTCCCCAACAGTTTTTCTTTCGGCGGGACTAATAAAAACAATATGGAAAACGTCTGGAATTATTTTTAAACTTAATGTTTTTCCACGGGCAATTATCGGCGGGCTAAGCAAGAAAAAATATGGTGTGGACTAATTCTGCATCAAAATATTTGTCTCTCCCTAAATATCTGTGATTAATTCTGCTTGGGTTTCTTAGAAGATAAATAAATAACTGGACTAACCGTTCCAGTGCCCAGGATTTCCCGTGCTTTATACCAGGATATTTTTAACCTAATGTATATAAAACTAATTTAGCTTAACCCTCTTAATGATTGCCGGTTAAATTTAAACACTTTATTAAACAAAGAGCATGACAATATTAGAAATGAATTAAACAATAACTTGCTAGTTTGCTAATTCGTATCACACTCAAAATTCTAATATATCGCTGAATATTCCGCAGAACTGCTAGTACCTTAGACATATCAGTGATTCCAACCGTCCTCAGGCGATTCTCTCTCTCTCTCTCTCTCTCTCTCTCTCTCTCTCTCTCTCTCTCTCTCTCTCTCTCTCTCTCTCTCTCTCAATCTCTCTCTTTCTCTCTCTCTCTCTCTCTCTCTCTCTCTCTCTCTCTCTCTCTCTCTCTCTCTCTCTCTCTCTCTCTCTCTCTCTCTCTCTCTCTCTCTCTCTCTCTCTCTCTCTCTCTCTCTCTCTCTCTCTCTCTCTCTCTCTCTCTCTCTCTCTCTCTCTCTCTCTCTCTCTCTCTCTCTGAACAGGAAGGGAACGCCATTTAGTCCCGTTATTCTTATACCAAATCAATCTATGATAGCACAGCTAGTTGTTATCAATTATCCAATTAATTTATCTTAATAGCTTTTACTGCTTAACAC
>NC_061855.1:19215349-19220349 GCF_019202785.1 Penaeus chinensis | reverse complement strand
CTCATAATCCCATAGCCTTATTAAGCCTTTAAGACAAACCTCTTGGCCTTTAAACTAAATATATTTACGAGTAAAGAATTTCGGTATACATAATATCTGTGTTCGATCAGATAATCGAATAAATTAATATAATTTAAATATAATGTAAAAGAATCACATTTTTTTGAATCCATTGAAATGAAACCCTCCGTTAATCTTTAATGATATTCATTACAACTGATTGAATGCATAAAATCAACACAATATCAAACAAACTGCACAGCAATAGAAAGGCATTAGCTTCACTTAATTCTGAGAATCTAATGATTTCGGGCTAATCGCTTATATCCATAATAATGCATTAATTGGATGGCGAGCGATTCCCCTGTTCACTATGGTCGGTCGTAATCCTATTACTAAGTTGCATGAAGTCAGAAAATAAATAACTGAAATTTTAGAAATCATAATCACTTTAGCGTCATCAGCTTTTAGGGAGGATCCACGCATGCACGGCAAATAAACAACACGCCGAAACAGACAAATAAAGCCGCACACACGAACACAACAGCACACACACATACGGGTGTGCATATGTATATATGTAAAAATAAATATATATGTATGTGTGTGTGTGTGTGTGTGTGTGTGTGTGTGTGTGTGTGTGTGTGTGTGTGTGTGTGTGTGCGTGTGCGTGTGCGTGTGCGTGTGCGTGTGCGTGTGCGTGTATTTGCGTAGGTGCATGAGTGCGTACAAGCGTGTCTGTAACCGTGTCTCTACTTCTTCATATATCTTTCTATCTCCATCTGTGAGTTTACCTATGCGTGTGTATATTACCTATGCGTGTGCATATTACATGGGTCGAAGTAATATATAGATATTGAGAAATGATGATGCTAATATCCACCAACTGGTGTATCGGGATTTTCTTAATCCACCAATGGCACCGAAAACATTATTCTCCAGCCACTCAGACTCTGTCTCTATTCTTGACTAATGTTTAAAACAAATATCTAGTTATTAAGGATTTTATTCCTGCTATTCTGTTGTATCAACCATTCCATTTTTCCCAAGAACTTTTTTCTTCTTGTTCTTCATTATCTTTCCTGTTCATCCTATTAATTTCTGCTGATTCAAAATCCACATAAATATTATGACAAAAATTTTACACACTCGCTGGAGGAATCATTACGATGCAAGCAGAAGTCCGGAAGGCACAGCGCCACATCACATCTCTCGCATGTTCAAATGTCGCACACTTATATGATGTCAGCAAGTGCTCGACACAGCTATAACTTGGTTGTGTTTATGCCTTATGCTGGATCCGAGCCAATTCAATTTCCCTGATAACATAATCTCGTAGTGTTTACTTTCGCGCTATGAATTCGCTCTGCCTTCAGCTTCATTGGCTGGAGATAATATCGCGGAGTTTATTTTGGGGAGTTAGAGTTCGACTCCGCTTCCGCCCTTCTTTTCCCACGGCAATTTCGGTCGCTTTCTTGGAGGTTGCTGCTGTTGGTGTCCTCTCTCCCTTTTTCTCTTTCATTTTCGTCTCTTTCTACTTCATATTAACTCTTTTTCTTTCTTTTTTACTCTTTTATATTTCTATGAATAGTTATCATTCCTATTTTTAGCCTTACATCATTTTCCTTCCTCATGTCTCTCTCCGGGAACCCACCTTCTACTTTTTGTCCTTCCTCGCCAGTGCGAATATACTGTAGTAAATTTTACACATGGTGGAGAGTCCCTCCTCGGCCGCAGTCCCCGGAGGTTTGAGGGAATTAACATATTTACGAACTGGGGCTATGGACGGCCTCGAGTGAGAAATTATTTATATTTTTTGTGTATAAATGTTCCGGCAAAGTTAATACAAAATGTCTTGCATTCTAGAGTTTTTTCTCTTGTGATACTCCTTGAAATTGCATTGAATTGCAAGATGCAACGTGACCCTGCTGCAGTACTGCAAGGTACATTCTGCTACGTGATCTTGTTAACTCTTCTGTATTATTTTCAACACTGAATTATAAAACATGAAACTTTCATTATTACATCACGCAGGAAGCATCATACGCTATTCGAAAACCCACACAGTAGTCCCATGTAGCACTGTCCGGAGATAATAACACATGGCAGAATACGCATACTCCCCCACCTTACACTACGAGAGAGAGAGAGATAAAAAAAAAAAAGACCCAGACACAGTCCATGTATTACACGTCACCCGCCCTGGCTGGGAACCTCAAACGAAAAGTCTCCGGCGAAATAACAGCAAGATTTGTACTTTAGTTATCGTGTCAGTATTTCTGTTTGTTGGCTCATCCCTGAGGATTACCGGACGCCGATCTGTATGACCTCTTAATGCGCCGGGATAGCGAACGCGGCGCTGATGCTCTGCCGCGGAAAAATCTCTATCGGAAAGGCATCGGGGTGTGTCCGCCTCGTTCTCTCGCTGTTCGCTAATGTTGGTTTGGGTGCGTGTTATGAATATTTTGTTGTTGCTGTTGTTTGCCTTATCCTTGTTGTTCGGTGGTTTAATGGTATTATTAGCTTTAGCAGCTTTATTATTATTTCCTTATTATTATAATTGTTATTTTTGTTATCAGTATCATTATTAAAATTATTTATTATCATTAGTGTTATTATTATTATTATCATTATCATTTTATTATTGTTACTGTTATTATTATTATTAATATTATTATTATTATCATTATTAATATTATTATTATTATTATTATTATTATTATTATTATTATTATTATTATTATTATCATTACACTTGTTATTATTATTATTAATATTATTATTATTATTATTATTATTATTATTATTATTATTATTATTATTATTATTATTATTATTATTATCATTATTATTGTTATTATTATTATTAATATTATTATTATTATCATTATTGTTACCGTTATTGTCATAATTTTTATTATTTTTGTTATTTCTATTATTATTATTATTATTATTATTATTGTTGTTGTTGTTATTATTATTATTATCATTATTATTATTATTATTATTATTATTATTATTATTATTATTATTATTATTATTATTATTATTATTAAGATTATTATTGTTATTATTATTATCATTATTATTGTTATTGTTATTATTATTATTATTATTGTTATTATTATTATTATTATTATTATTATTATCATTATTATTAGTATTATTATCATGATTATCATTATCATTATCATTATCATTATTATCATTATCATTATCATTATTATTATTATTATTTTTATTAATATTATTACTCTTATTATTATGATTATTGACATCATCATTATTACCGTTATTTTCTTGTGAGTACCATCATTATCACGATTACTTATACAATTATTTTTATTAATAATATAGTAATAACAATAATGATAATAATAATAATATTATTATTATCAATATTATTATTATCATAATTAATAGTAGTAGTAGTATTTTTATTATTATAATCATGATCATATTGATCATCATTATCATTGTTATTAATATTATTATCATAATTATTATTTTTGTTATTATCATTATTATTATTATTATTATTATTTTTATTACTATTATTATTACTATCATTATTATCACCATTATTATTATTACTATTACTAGCACTATTATTATTATCATTATTATTATTGTTATTATTATTATTATTATTACTATGATTATTACTATTATCATCATTATTATTATCATCATTGCTATTACTATTATCATTGTTACTGTTATATTCATTATTGCTATTGTTATTATTATCATTATCATTATTAATATAATTATTATTATTATTATTATTATATTTTTTAATATTATAATTATCATTATTATTATCATTACTATTACTCAATAACATCAGCATTATTATTATTATTACTATTATTATTATTGTTACTAATATTATTACTATTATCATTGTTACTGTTATTATCATTATCATTATTGTTATTGTTATTAGTATTATTATCATTATTAATTTTTTAATTAATATTATTATTATTATTATTATTATTATTATTATTATTATTGTTGTTTTTATTATTATTATTATTATTATTATTATTATTATTATTATTATTTTCATTATTATTATTATTATTGTTATTGTTGTTGTTGTTGTTATTATTATTACCCCTGTTTTTTGTTTTTATTGTTATTATTGTTATCACTGATATTGTTATAATTGTTATTGTTGCCGCTATTATTATTATTACTATTTTTATTATCATTACTATTATTATCATTATCATTATCTGTATTATTATGACCATCATTATTATTATTATAATGTTTCATTACTATTGTTATTATCATTATTATTATTACTGTGATTATTATTATTATCAATATAATTACTATTATCATTATTATTGTTACTATTATTATCATTTTTATTATTATTATCATTATTATTATTATTACTACTATTATCATTATAATCATTGTTACCATTAACAATATAATTATTATCATGATCATTATCATAATTATTTTTTTTTCATTGTTCATCATCATTATTTCTATTCCTATTGTAATTATCCTTAATATTGTTATCATCCTAATTTTCGATGATGATAATAATATTATGGTTATTATTATCATCATTATGTTCGTTATCATTATTATCACTGTTATTGTTATTATCACTTTTATCATAACTATTTTATAATCATTACCGTCATTATTATTTCTGTTATCATTTTTATTTTCACTAACATTTTTATCGTCATTATCTGTATTATCATTACTTCTCATTATCATTATCCTCATCATCATTATTACCATCCTCCCTATCACTAATAACATCATTATCATTTCCATAGTCATAATAATCGTTGCTGTTGTTGATAGTGTACGTTCACTATCATTACTATCTTCTACAGATTTCAATTTGTTTCAGCGATATTTCACCTTCACTTTAACTTCTCCTCCCAACTCCTTTCTCCTTCTCCCCCTTCCTCTTTTCGTTTCACAATCCATTCTCTCTTAACACTCTTCTCTTTATCTTT
>NC_061855.1:19192849-19200349 GCF_019202785.1 Penaeus chinensis | reverse complement strand
GAATAGTTTGGTTTGTTATAGAATTTGTTCTGCGAAACTTTTATGTACGCACTAAACCTTTTGATACGTGTTATTTATTTGCCAAAATGAAAACTGGCACGGATCATTAACATTTATGACAAGGGTGTTTCCAATTTTCGTGTTATCCAGCATCATCATCATCATCATCAGCGGCAGCGTATCGTCATCGCTTCTATTCTTATTGTTGTTTTTATTATCATAACTGGTGTTTAATTATTATCAGTAATAACATTAGTAGTATCATTGCTATTATTATTACTGTTATTGTTACTAATCCTTATTTTTACTATTATTATCATCATTATTATGTTATTGTTGTTGTGTTTGTTATAACCATTACATTATCAGTATTCTTTATCACTATTATTACCAGTTATCATTATCATTGTCAATGTCACCATTATTACCATTATTATCATAGTTATCATCATTACCAAAGTTACTATTTCTCTCATTATTTGTATTATTGATATTTTTATAATTTCATTTATCATTCTTATTCTTATCACTTTTATCAATATTATCATTTCATTGTTATCGTTATTGTTATTGTTATTATTATTATTATTATTATTATTATTATTATTATTATTATTATTATTATTATTATTATTATTATTATTATTATTATTATTATTATTATCATTATCATTATTATAATCATCGTTGTTATAATCATTATCATTGTTTTTATTATTACCAAAATAATATTTTCTAATAATATCAATTTATTACTATAATTGTTATTGTTATTATTATTATTACTATGACTATTACTAGTATTATTAGCCTTATTACTAGTATTATTATCGTTGTTATCATCACTATAACCATCATTAGAATGTGGCTGGCCCATTCATTGCCGGGGATCCCGACATGGTTGGGCACCCAGCAAAATCTAATAGATTTGGTGGTGTGTAGACAGTTGGAGCAACCAGTCCTGAATCTTACAGACAAGGGGGTTGGTCAAGTGCATAGACTTTATGAGAGATAATAAATTACAGGAGTCTGTAAAAGTAGTAAAATAGGAGGAAGGGATTGAGTATATGAGTTTTAAGGCGTAAAGGAGTGAATACAGTTCTGCAGTATGGACACCAGGTTCAGAAGGGAGTGATATTTGAATGTGCGAGTTGGGAAGGTTATTGCAAAGCGAGAACATGGATACTGGAGGAATGAGAGGAGACATGGTCAAGAAAATTGGTGAGGACAGAAGGGAGATATCTGATTTTGGTGGAGCAGGGAAAACAGAGGAGCAAATACGGGGATGAGGTATAAGCCATGGAAGAACAGAATAGACAGTAAACAGAAGAGGTCGGAGATGGGGAAAGGAAGAGAGGGGGAAGGAGAGAGGAAAGTACCCATGCAAATGGTAAAAGGAGTAGGTTACATGGAGAAGCAAAGGTAGGAAGCAGAGATCGAGGATGGTTAGTTGGTGAGGGATAGTTGGTGGAAGCAGGCATAACATCAGAGAGAGAGATAGGTAAGGCGCTGAAAGAGAGCACGCCTAACATCAGAGAGAGAGAGATAGGTAAGGCGTTGAAAGAGAGCACGCCTAACTCAGTATACAGGTTCTCAAATGGAGAGGACCCGAAGGTCATCAAGTTAACATGAAGTTGGAGTAGAGTTTTGCGATCTGAGCCCCAGGATCCATAGGAGAGTCTGTAAGATTCGGAGGTGGTGGCGAGCGTTTTCTTTAATGTAAACGATATGCTCTCGGACAGGATTCAGAATTCAAAAATAATGCCAAGTAATGGACTTGGAGTGGAGCACCATATAAGGTGAGTGGAGGTTGGGGACTGCAAGTGCACGAAAGAATAGGATGGAGAAAGATTTGAAGATAGAAAAGCGAAAGCCATGGTTAGCGGCCCAGGAAGATGCTAATGATATTGCAGACTGGAAGGCTATGCAGAGAGTAGGTACGGACATGCCGAAGGCGAAGATGGTTAAATCATCAACATATCATGAAGACCGGGCCCCTAGTAGTAGAACTGAAGCCATGCCATTAGCATCAAGCAGGAATAAGGTGGTGCTGAGCACACTACCTTCAAACTGTGGAAAAGATGAAGTGGAAGAAGCAACTTTGACCTGGAAAGTGCATTTGGAGAGGAAGGACTTTATAAAGACACCCATGTTTTCACGTATGCTTAAGGAGGACAAATATTGGAGAACATGGTACCACCATGTAGTATCATGTGCTTTTTCAAGGTCAAATAATATGGCTAATATGGAGTCATGGCGTGCAAATGAGGATGTAATGTATGTCTCAGTTGTATTTTAAGCACGGTAGAAACCAAACTGGGAAGGAGAGAGAAGATTGCGAGATTCAAGATACCAAATTAAGCAGAAGTAAACTATTTGCTCTAGTAGTTTGTACAGACAGCTAGTATGAGCGATGGGGCTTTAATCTTGAGGAAGGGTACCCAATTTATAGGGTTTCAAGGTAAGGATAAGCGCCTCTCGCCAATGAGGAAAATATCCTGTCATCCGTGGTTTAAAATACTTAATAGGAAGGATAGTGAGGAAGATGGAAAATGTCTGAGAATACGGTAAAGAATACTGTCAGGGAGTTCATGGATGTTGCAGCATGTCTGTAAGGCAGTGTAAAGTTCAGAGGAAGAAAAGGGAGCATTATAGGACTGATCAGAGGACAGGGTAAAGGTGATGGGGGTGCGTTCTCTGATGGTCTTCATAGAAATGTGGAAAAAGGTGAGTCACATCTGACCTGGCTGAAATAGTCACTCAATTCATTATCGACTTAGAGATGAGAGATGAGAGTATCTTGAATATGGAGTAATGGAGCTGAATGTGTATATTTCCTTGATAGTTTATGGATATGACGCTAAACATAAGTGTGCCAGCTAGTTGTTTCACTGTTCCAGATCGTATGATGAGTACAGGCAAATACTCTCTTAAAGAAGATATAGGCTGATAGCTGGTGCAATCAGAATTCCAACATGGAAGACACTTGGAGGTATAAGGTCTTGAGGTTTCGGAAATACCTGTATAGGCAGATCATAGGGCTGTAACTGTGACACATTGTAACATATCTGAAATGGATGAGAAGGGGGATGGAGGGTAGGAATATTAGAGAGTGAAGTAAAAGTATGCCAGTCAGCTCTATCAAAGTACCAGCATGAGGATTAGGAAGTGGGACATATGAAGTAAGAAAACGGAAAACTGGAAAGTAGTCACTATAGGGAAAGTGGTCTAGAACTGACCAATGGAAGTCTAAATGAAGGAAAGGGGTACATAGAGATAGGTCAAGGCATGAAAACATGTCAAAATGTGTGGGGCGATCTGAATTACGAATAATAAGGTCAGTTGTGGAGAGGAAGCATTCTAGAGATCAGCCATGGGCGGTAGTGGTGGAATCACCCTCAAAGAGTGTGGCAGCAATAAAATCACCAAATATGAGGATAGGTGGCTAGAGTTGGGAAATTAGATTTTCAAAGGTAACAAAGTCATTGGGGTGGGAAGGGGAGAAGTACACTGAAATTACTGATTCAGTGGTGAAGAAAGATGCGATAACTGCAGGAGACAGTGGTTTGAAAGGGAGGTATAACATATGGATAAATATAGATAAAGGGACAAAACTGTAATTGGGAATTGGTAAAGGAGGGTGTCTAAGAAACGTCTCTTGGAGGCCGATAATGGATGGGTTATAAAAAAAAGGATATGACTTGTAGGTGGGGCAGCCCTTATAAAATACACTATGAGGACTGCTACAATTGGCAGATGTGTGCGACTATACAGAGCATTTTTATCATTTATGACCAGATTGGGCACATAAGGCATCGAACTGTGGAACAGCAGTGTTCAGCAAGATTGGCCTAGACGTCAACAATTCTGAGATTAACGGGGAGGGGGGGGGGGATTGATATGGTCGGACAGGGAGGGATGCTCTGCCAGTGTAAACATGAAAGAGGAGATCATGTCTATGGAAAGTACAGTAACTTGGGAATGATGGTGTTTTTTTTTACAAAAGCCTCTAGGAGGAATAGTGTAGAATTGTACTGATACTGCAGGCGAGTAAGTCTCCATAATCCTACCAATGTTTGTCATAAACAGTTCTAGTACAAGAATTGAAAGAGAGATGGGTTCATCAGGAATCGTTTGCCAGTGAAGTCTGTCCGGGTTAACAATGCTTTATCTTGGGTTTCGGAGAGACGGGAACGATTTCCTGAAGGAAACTTTGCCTACTTGTTTTTGGAAACATTGCAGGATGAAAAGAGAGTTATACGAGGAAGGAGCATGGGGAGGGGGGGGGGGGGGGGGCTCACGAAAAATCGGTCCCATTTGGCAGGGCTAAACAGTCTTTAAGATGTCTGTAGAGGTGGGAGTAGTGCTGAGAGAGGTAGTATTACAAAGAGGTAGACAATATGGCTGTAGAGTAATAAGGTAAGATGAGTAGAGGGGATGAAGTTGAGAATGTGGGAGTAAGAATGTCTCCTGGAGGTTGAGTATTGACCTGGGTGAAAGATGTGATAGTAGATAGTGTGGAGGGGGTAGTAATAGCAGTGTTCAGAGTCATGGTCAAAAGAGAGCCTAGGGTCGGGGAACCGCAAGAATTTAAGTTAGTGGGGCTATTTGATGAAGGGGCAAGCCTCATTGACCCAAATAAGAGTGTAAAGCCTTCATTACTGGCCATGGTAGGCCTCGAGTATGTTGGGGAAACAGTCCACCCCATAGGGTCCCCTTGAGGAGTAAAGGATATACAACTAAACAAGGAATGCTGTGCCCATGGCTCCCCTATGCCGTTCATGGTTGGCACAAAGTTAACCTTTCATCTTCTCGGCTCTCATACCCTAGGAAATGGATATTTGGCGGGGTTAGAGAAGGGAGGGAAAAACCGTGGAGATTTGTCTAATCAAGGGCTGAGGCCCAAGGCAGAGGAGATCCCCAGCATTGGGTCTCAGTCGTTTCCTACCCCCCCCCCCCCCCCCGACAACAAAGGGCAAGGGGTTGGGGGAGGGGGTTATTGTGATAATAATGTTGAAAGTAGTATTAACTATTATTACTATTAACATCTATACTATATTATTTTTGTTATCATTATCATTAATATTGTTATTGCTATTATTAGTATTACAATTATTATCATTATTATTTTGTAGTTTCAATAGTACTAGTAGTAGTAGGCAACTAGAAGTACGAGTTTCATTATTATCATTATCTCATGTCCCTGTCATTATTACCCTTATTGTTAGTATTGCCTATATTATAACTACTCTTATTATCACAGTTGCTTCTATTAATATATTCAAGATTGTTAGTATTAATACTATTTTTGTTAAAATCATCATTACCATTATTAGTACTATTATAATTTTACTATAGTTTTACCATTTTTGTTGTTATTATCATTATTATAATCATTATTATCATAATCATAATTATCATTGTTGTTAATATTATTATCTTTAATACCTATAGCAAAACAGTACTTGGCAACAGTATTAGTAGTAGTTACTGGTCAAGTAGTGATGATAGTGGTAGTAACGATAGTAGTAGTAGTAAAAGTAGTTGTAAGAATAGTGGTACTGTAGTGTTACGCCACCTCTTTTTAATGATGTAGTATATATCTGCTATATTTAGAAGAAAAAAAAAACCCTGTTAGTGTATATAACGACCATATTTGCATTTTACTTTAACTTCAGTGATCTAGGAAGGCATACAGTCAAATACTAATACAAATTAATTAGCTTTAATAACGATATAAATTATAATAATATAAAAGTATAAAAGAAAAACAGGATGGCACTAACAAGCGGCAAATACATTTGTTCAAACAAATGGAGGGTATTATGAAAATTAAACTTGTGGCAACGTCAGAGGCACGGCGCGAATGAGGCTGGGCCCCCTGGTGTAGACGTCGATGAACAACAAATGCTTGCAATCTGGTGTGTCCTTGTGGCAACGTCAGAGGCACGGCAAGCTTGAGGCCGGAGTCACTGGTCAGCGTTACCAAGATTACGGCACTGCTACGGCACGTTTCAAGAAAATAATTAGATAATGCTTCCCTTATTATGTAGAGCTAAATAGAGAACATGACGTCTGTTGTGTAACACAATGGAAAGTAGTTCTTAAAATTTTAATCAAATATACTGTGTAATCCGCTATCTTTGTATAGCCAGAAACGTTTGTTTACTTTTCAACTGTTGTATTATACAAAAAAAAAAAAGAATCAATATGAAGAGGTGGCTTTGCGTGACAGTAGAAAGTGGATAAAGATACACATTCAAGTTTATATCAATGTCTCCTCTCCCATAAGGCCTCTTTCGCCGGAGGATCAAGCTTGGGAGAGGATGTAATTTCCGCTTTCAGGTAAGAAAATTTTCTATAAACTTTATTCAAGTTTGTATTTTTCAGCGACGTAGAGATATATGTATAAGGTGAGGGCCACAGTGTACAGTATATAATTTTCTGTTTATTTGAAACTTCTATATTATCATTTACGTTTCTGAAATAAAAAAACAAGTGTATATGCACATCTAATCCTTTCTGGAGGAGAAGCCGGTTCCTGTGTAAATTTGTTGGCATGTAAGTCTTGTTTGGATAGTGTGTTCTCTTATGTGCAGTGTGTCATAGTACACGTATCTGTGTATTTCCTTGCATTGTGGATCCCAATATGTGAGGTGGGCATGTGTGAGAATCAAATGGAACGTAACAGTACTTCATGTCCGCATATACAATATGACATTAAAAACGGGCTGCATGACGGTGTTGTGGATTAGTCTCTGGGCGGTGATATGCAGCAGATATTTTCATATCATCATTTCGCGGTAGATATGAGGCCGCTGCAACTGTACTTGTGTTTCTGACTATTTCTTATGCTCTGGAAGATGGCCGCCCTAATCCCTTGCTCGTTGTCGTGGGGGGGGGGGGGGGTATTATTAGTTATCATAATGCTCCCTCCTCCCTTAACTACTCCTTCTAACAACCTTAACCTTATACTATACCCAATCAGCTCCCCCTTTCTACCCTTTTCACTACCATACTACCCTCTAGTATTGTTCAACCTGTAACTTTACATTCCTACCCTTTTCGCTACAATACTTTACCATAGTGCCCTGTGACCTTTGGTGTCATATAGCAATTCCTTACTTCGAGGAATGCTTGATTAGTCTCTGGGCTATGGCTATATTTTGAATTTGCCGTAGTGACCTTAGATGTTGACGCGGCAGAAAAAAATATCAATAATTAAATAAATCTCTAAGATAGCGGTGTCTGTATCCCTCTATGCATTTATTTTCATAGTGTTGTATTTGCATGAGAAACGAGTTATAGCTTAAGGTCGTACATTGCAAGGTATCTTCAAATTTGGATATTTTTGAATTAATGCACTGCATTCAAAGATGATCGTTCTTTATGCATCTGAGTAATCGATATTGATATTTTTAAGTTTTATATTAATTTCCCAAAAGGCTTCGTCAAGGCAACCTGGCCCAAAATTAACCGACTTTGAAATTGCTGTTATTA
>NC_061855.1:19132849-19137849 GCF_019202785.1 Penaeus chinensis | reverse complement strand
AGACAACGAGCTCGTTGCAAACAACTCCTGGCTGTCTCATACAGCCAGGGTGTTGATACGCCATCAGCTCAAAGAACAGCTTCTTGCTAAGGGCATGGACTCCCCCCACCCCGACTTTGCCGAAGCCCCGCCGTGGGCACTGAGCCTGATAGAGTTCAATATAATGAACCTGTCAATGAAAAAGAGCCTATACCCCATGCCTAGCCTAAAGGCAGAAGCCCACAGGGTCATTGCAGCCATCACTCCTCCGGGTAGTAGAACATACTACACGGATGGATCGGTCGATCCCTTGAGCCACACTGCAGGCGCCGGCTTTGCAGCTAGGGATGCCACACGATCCATGAGGGTAACAGACAACGCCTCCTCGCTACAGGCAGAGGCAGTTGCAATCATGGGAGCCCTAGGCCACGCGTCCCTAAGGGAAGGACACGTGGTCATACACACAGACTCCAGGGCAGCCATTGACTGTCTTCAGCACAGCTCACCCACAGACAACATCTACCTACTGACCACGATTCTCACAATGGCACAGAGAATTCTTGCTCAGGGTAGAAGAATTATCATCAATTGGGTCCCAAGCCACATCGGCATCAGAGGGAACGAGCTTGCTGACAGACTAGCCGCCGCTGGCAGGGGTATGCCCCCAAATCCCATGACGATAAAACCGAGCCGAAAATTACTTATGGAGAAGTGTGCCTTGGTCGGTCGTACCTTCATACGGCAGCTCCACAGAGAGGAAACGAGAACCTCCCCCTCGGCCAGCTGGTACTCAGACGCCACAGGCTCTGAACCACTGGCACTCTCTGAAGTAAGCAACAGAGGTACCGAAGTCATTCTTCACAGAATGCGCCTAGGTTACCACTGTGCATGGCAGATTATCCCAACAATCGAACGCGATGAATGGTGCTGCAAGCACTGCGGCGAGCCGAACGCCACACTAGTCCACTACCTAGAAAATTGTAACCATACACAATTCCTGAGACATGGACCGCCCACAACAGCCGCCGTGCTGGTAAAGAGGCTATGCGAAATGCTTACACCATGGCGGCAGGAGCGCTTGCTGGCAATCCCGCCGCCACGGTAAGCACCGAGTGTCAGACAACTCAATGAGACAGCCGTAAAAAAGCTGACACAGGCCGGGCCATATCTAGAAGGCCCGGGCGAAGCTAGAACTTCGCAAACCAAACCCCCCCCCCCCCAGTCCATCTGATGGCTTGTGCCCCACTGATGGCAGAAGAGGGCGTTGTTGTTGTGTACCCTGAATACATTGTACTTATGTTGAGACAGACTGGTGCCTGTCCCGCCAGAGAATTGCTTATCACAGGAGGCACAAAGAATAGCATAGATGCCCACCTTCGAGGTAGAGGGAGGACTGAAGACTGGTATGGACCAGGTTGCGGTCCACACACAGACGAATCAGCTGGAGGAAGACGTCGGTGGATAGAGGGAGACAGGAATCCTCTGCGGGGAGCCTCCTCTCAAGGAAAGCGAGGACGTCATCAAGCGGGACCTTGGTGAACAGAGAGTCAACATCCAGGTTCATCATAATCGCCGGCGAGACTCCACGGACACGGGAGATGAAATCCTGAGAGTGGCGAAGGTGAGCAGGAGAGAAAGTGCCAAGAAGGGGAATGTGAGACTTCGCCAGCCAGTCCGCAAGAGGATGCATCACAGATTCCTAGGAGGATATGATGGGGCGCAGAGTCACGGCCGGCTTACGGGTGTTAGGAAGCCCATAGAAATGAGGGAATCGAGGGTTGATGACCTTGAACTTTTGGTAGCGATTCGACTCCGGAAAATAGGCTGCTATCTCCTTCAGGCGACGGTCGACGGTAGCAGCAATGCGTTCACGGGGGTTGCTGCTTAGAGGTACATAGGTAGAGGCGTTATCCAACAGGTCCTGGGCCTTCTGCGAGGTACGGTCGAGGACCATCACCGAGTTGCCCGAGTCAGAAGGCAAAATGGTGACATCCTCCTTGCGTAGGCTTTGAAGGACCTCACGGTGACGCCCGGGAATGGAAGGATTAGGAAGGGGAGATATTCGAGGGCCGGGATTAGAGCACCATGAAGGAGAGAGCCATCAGGCATGGAGTCCCTATGAGAAGAGATGAAACAGTCAGAGGATGATCTCTCTCTCTCTTTTATACCCCTTCTCCCCCTTTCCTCTTCTGACCTGAAAATGGATGCCAGGTGGATTTCGAAACTGTTGCCTCATTTTCAATAAATTTAGTTTTTGCATTGTTGGTTTTTCTACTATAGTCTCAATACGGAAAATTATTTTACCATTCACACGCACGCACACACACACACACACACACACACACACACACACACACACACACACACACACACACACACACACACACACACACACACACACACACACACACACACACACACACACACAAGCACACACACACTCACACACACACACACACACACACACACACACACACACACACACACACACACACACACACACACACATATGTATGTGTGTATACATATATATATATACATACATACATATATATATATATATATATATATATATATATGCCCACATGTATGGATATATATTATGTATATATATACATACACACACACACACACACACACACACATATATATATATATATATATATATATATATATATATATATATATATATATATACACATGCATATGTATTTATCTATTTATTCTCTAATCTATTTTTTTTAATATATGTATATATATATATTTATTTATTTATTTATAAATGTATATATATATATATATGTATATATATATATATATATATATATATATATATATATATATATGTATGTATATTTATTTGTTTATCTATATGTGTATATATCTACACACACACACACACACACACACACACACACACACACACACACACACACACACACACACACACACACACACGCATATATATATATATATATATATATATATATATATATATATATATATATATGTATATATGTATATATATATATATATGTATATATGTATATATGTATTTATATATATACATATGTATTCATTTATTTATTATTGATTTATATAGGTATATATATTTATTAATTAATTAATTTATTTATTTATAAATATATATATATATATATATATATATATATATATATATATATATATATATATATATATATTATACAGCCATTCATTCTACTACAGGACATAGGCCTCTCTCAATTCGCTATTGAGAGGTTATATGGCAGTGTCACCCTTGCCCGATTGGATGCCTTTCCTAATCAACTTAAACCTATACTTGTGCCTACGGCGGTGACTTTTCCTATGAGACCTGCGTTTGACTTCTCAAGGTGATATGTCGTTTTCTCGCGCTCGAGCCAGCAGTCAGACAGCAGGCATTTTTATGACCGCCGCGACGTGTAATTGAACTCGGGACCACTCGACTATCACGGAAGTCATATATATATATATATATATATATATATATATATATATATATATATATATATATATATATATATATATATACATATATGTGTGTGTGTGTGTGTGTACCCCACACACACACGCACACACAGACACACACACGCACACACAGACACACACACACACACACACACATATATATATATAGGTGTGTATATATGTGTGTGTGTGTGTGTGTAAGTGTTTATTCGATGAGATTTATAAAATTAATATCTCATTTCGGGCAGCACAAAGGGTCCATGCGTGTCTTAATCCCCTATTCTAAAAGAAAAATCTTTTGTGTTTCCCCTGATATAAATTGCACCCTCACTTTTTCCCTTTGACTTTCTAGAGATAAGCAGGCCCATTCTAGACCAAGGAGAACAATGTTTGCGTTTTAGACGGATAACAACACTACACGGAATCCACTGTCCCTGGTGATAACGTAGATTTCAACAAGCTTCCTGTGTCGCACCAAAAAACATTGGTGACTATTGTTCTCTGTTCAACAAGGTAGGTTCCTCAAATAGTTCACCTACAGTAATACCCCGATATTTTCCATAACTAATAGTTTAACTGTCAGACAGGAAATGCCGTTGAGAGTAGCCATATTATTTAGTTTTTTGATCCTACAGTCTCTTCGGACGCGGACTAGTTGCTGAGTAGATCGTAGTTGGCTGAGAACAACGTGAGAGGGACTGTGCTTGTTCACAGCCTTGCCTACAAGTGCCCCAACAAACCTTATTTGTCAATTAGTATCAGTTTTTCTTGTCTCTTTGTGCTCCGTCTTGATAATATAACTCCATCGTAAGATTTAATGTTCCTATTAACAACATGTCCACGTGTGTTTACATAGACTTTGAAACCAGACCTACTTCATCTCAGTTTCCTCGACAATGTAAAAAAACGAGTAAGTTTTTTTAAGGGGGGGGGGGGGATATGAACAAATAAGAGGAAGTAATCCATCATTACAGCAAGTTTGACAGCAACCATTTTCCCTTGCATATCTCCCTAGGACTATTTATTGTATTGCTACGAGACTGTTTCATCCTTACATACAATGTTTGCTTATGGACAGGTAAAGACCATAGCACCAAAATACCTGACACCAATGGCAAGTCCAACTACAATCGCTGACGCTTCATTCGCCAGGCCACTGCATCAAACTTGAATAATGCTTTCCATCCCTCCTTCCTTGATTGGCCGGCAGTCTAATAATTCGATGTGAGTAAGGGGATGCTCCAGTAGCTGACACAACCAGTGCCCTCTATCAAGAAACGGACACCGGAGGGCCTGCGTTGGATGAGTGCCCTGGATAATCGATTCCTTCACTCGGGGGAGGGGCATGTAGGATCATCATTGCAAAGGCCCATGCATCTGATCCCCCTGTTTCCCTTATTTTTGTAGTTCGCGGGTTGTTGCAAGATGTATTGGGGTAGACTGCGATTCCAAGTTGGATCACAGTTTTGATAAATGTCCATATGTAATGATAATGGCATTGACGATGACAATGACGATGATCTTGACCATGA
>NC_061855.1:19102849-19105349 GCF_019202785.1 Penaeus chinensis | reverse complement strand
TTCTTCCTTCAGCACATGCCCGTTGTAAGGCAAAGAATCGGCGGGACTATCTGCAGAACTGCGGACTGAAGGCGTGAGACAGTCATCCACCGAGTCCTCTCCCTCAGTGTTTACATTGCAGTTTCCCCCATCGCGGGAGTGACCGCAGCGCTTGGCCCGCCCGCTCCCTGACAGGTGAAATATAGCGCTCGGGACAACGGGGCACTCATCTCTAACGGTTACAACAGCAATACTTGGCACTCGGTAGAGGAATTATTTCGAGTTCCCTTACAAGCATAACTATTATCACATCACTATCCTCATGACATTGACTTGCGAGTGAATGTTACTAATGTAATGTGTTCGTGTTCCTCTGTGGTGGTACTGCTGGTTTGGTTCTTGGATGTAGAGTTAAAGTTGTTGCAGGTTCTATATTTATTGACATGGGAGTGTGGTAGCTAGGGTACAGTGGACAGGCCTAGCAGAGACGTCCAGGCAGGAGCGTCGTGCCATGCCCGCGAGATACGGACGGTCTGTGTGGTATAAGATATCCGATTACCGTAGAGTTTGGTGATTGAATAACTAAACATACACAACCACACAAATATAAACAGAGTATATATATATATATATATATATATATATATATATATATATATATATACACACATATATATATATATATATATATATATATATATATATATATATATATATATATACACATGTGTGTGTGTGTTTATAGATAGATAGTTAGAAAGATAGACAGATAGATATATACAAATTAATATGAATATACATATACATATATATATATGTGTGTGTGTGTGTGTGTGTGTGTGTGTGTGTGTGTGTGTGTGTGTGTGTGTGTGTGTGTGTGTGTGTGTGTGTGTGGGTATGTATGTACAAACATATATATATGTATGTATGCATGCATATAAATATGAATATATATACATATATATCTGTATGTGTATATATATACATTTATATTAATATATATATGTATATATATATATATATATATATATATATATATGTATATATGTATGTATGTGTGTATGTATGTATGTATAGCTAAATATATATATATCTATATATACATACATCTCTCTCTATCTCTCTCTCTCTCTCTCTATATATATATATATATATATATATAGAGAGAGAGAGAGAGAGAGAGAGAGAGAGAGAGAGAGAGAGAGAGAAACCCTATACGCTCATAACATGTGTCAAGAAAATTAGTTTAGTTTAGTCCTTTATTTACCACCCTGGCTAACTGCACAGGCGTGGGCAAGCTGTGGTACATTTAATGCATGGTCATAACATTACATAGTGTTAAATTTTAATTTTAGCCTATAACATTGCTATGAGTACTTTTATCCGTTCAAGGAAAGGAACAATTGCACAGTCCTTTATCCACTCATCTGCCACGCATTTTTAGTTTAGTTTTAGTCCTTTATTTACCACCCTGGCTAACTGCACAGCCTGATTCTTGCAGTCACAACATCACACTGTCTTGTTCTTGTTTTATATAAACCATAGATGAAGGAATCTTGCCTAAACCGGTCATAGTGCTTTATGCTACAGCTTTCAGGGCGCTGAGAATTAATCAACTCAGTCAAGTCCTCTCTGAAGGAGGCTTTAATGATGTAGAAAATCCTAGAAAGAGGTATCCCAAGGTCTATGTCCACACTTTGTTTGTCACATGCTGACTTTGCTAGGCGATCAGCATGATCATGCCTAGGGATTCCAACATGCGATGGAATCCACACAAAACGTATATTATGGCCTCGTTCTTTTGCACGATACACGTTTATCCTGATGTCATTTGCAATATTTCCCGCACCTTTGTCTAGAGTGTTCAGAGCCTGGAGAGCACTCTGTGAATCGCAGAAAATGACCCCTGAGCCTTGTTTCAATAGAAATTCGGTGGCCATGAGTATTCCTGCCAACTCGGTTTGCATAGTGCTAGCCCAGTCATGAACCCTCCTACAATCCTGGTGCTGCAAAATATTGTTTTTATATACAACAAAAGCGCATCCTGCTCTGCACCCAGACTGCAAGGATCCGTCAGTGTAGCATTCATATACATTGGAAAGAGTGTCTAGATGCTCATTTATACTTGCAAGTGCATACTGTTTAAGTATAGCAGGGGGGGCACTGTCTTTTTTGGGGGCAGTCGTATAATATACACTTAGGTCCGACATTTTCCACGGTGGTACAGAACGTCCATGTAGGGTCTTAGTTATGGGAATGTTCAGCTGAGCTAAGTGTTTACACGTCACTTGTAACCATGAATTTGAGTATGAATCGGTGTTGTTATTCAAAGTTAGCTCTTCTATTCTGTGTTTTAGTTGTCTTTGGAACTCTGTACAATGGAGGGGTTCTCTAATTGATTTGACACTAAATGTGGTATTTATGTATAATATTCTTTCATAAACAGAAGGCAAATTAAGTTCTGTTCTCATATTCACAATCCTTGTTGTTCTAGGGGCACTAAGAATGATCCTCATGGCTT
>NC_061855.1:19055349-19067849 GCF_019202785.1 Penaeus chinensis | reverse complement strand
GCATTTATTCCTCTGATTCCCTCTTCCGTCTCTCTCTCTCTCTCTCTCTCTCTCTCTCTCTCTCTCTCTCTCTCTCTCTCTCTCTCTGTCTCTCTCTCTCTCTCTCTCTCTCTCTCTCTCTCTCTCTCTCTCTCTCTCTCTCTCTCTCTCTCTCTCTCTCTCTCTCTCTCTCTCTCTCTCTCTCTCTCTCTCTCTCTCTCTCTCTCTCTCTCTCTGTCTCTCTCTCTCTTTCTCTCTTCTTCTCTTATTCTTCTAACTGGGGTTTGATAAGGAAGATGTGGAAGAATATACACACACACACACACACACATATATATATATATCTGGAAAAGGAGAGAGAGAGAGAGAGAGAGAGAGAGAGAGAGAGTGAGAGAGAGAGAGAGATAGAGAGAGAGAGAGTGAGAGAGAGAGAGCAAGGAATGAGGTCGAAGTCATGGGCAAGTATTTAAGTCAATGATATCTCCTCAGTGTCGGTTCGGGAGAATTTAGTCGGGATCCAGAAAGGCATCGTGACGTCAATAATCGTATTAAATTTTAGCAACTCCGGGTTTGCAAGAGACAAAATTCAGTCTGATTCCAATGTTTATACTTTCTTTATCGACTTTCGGTGAGTCCAGAGCAAAGTTTTTGAGAAAAGGAACATCAGAGCGGATAATAATAATAATAATAATAAAAACAAGTTTGAGATTCCAGACTGGAATATATTCAAAGCGAGCAACGAAAAAAACAGGGAAGTCTCCCCCTAAAGAAAACGGAAGAGCTCCCCCGAATTTCGAAGATTATAAGGCGTTTGCTTTAGGGATTCTGGTGCCATTTCGACCATCCACTTCGTCCCTAAATCGCGAACAAATATTTTACATCTGCCACATAATTTCTGCGCAAACGGGGGACCAGAATTCTTGTAGAATTTGCTACACTTATATTTTCAATGCAATTGCTATCAATTTAATCTAAGGCTTTCTATAAAAATCAGGATGTGGGTTGTAGGTCCTCTTTGGTGTGTGTGGGTGTGTGTGTGTATGTGTGCGTGTGTGTGCGTGCGTGTGTGTGTGTGTGTGTGTGTGTGTGTGTGTGTGTGTGTGTGTGTGTGTGTGTGTGTGTGTGTGTTGTGTGTGTGTGTGTGTGTGTCTATATATATTTTTTCTTTATTTATTTCTTTTTCTTTTTCTGTTCAAGTCTCTTTGAGTTTTCTCCTCATTTCCCAGGGTTCCACATTTTACATACAGATTTGGCATCTCACACTGTCAGTCACAGTCATTTCTCCGACCCGTCTCCTTCCTTGCTATCTCTCCTATTCCTCGCATCATTCATTCTCCAGTATGCCTGACCTTTCGCCGTGGTCCTTTAGTCTTGCCTTCAACCCCAAGCATCCTTGTTGCTTCGCTGCGCTATTCCGTCACACTTTTTACGTCGCCTCCACATTTTCTTCCTGATTTCCATACCTATTTGAATTCCACGCTTCCTTTTCCTCTTCCTTGCCCATTTTCCCCCACATCTTTTACCCATTTTGTGCCCTTCCATCAGAGTACTTTCAGGACCCCGTCGTCGACCCCTTCCGCTCCTGTCTCGTTCTTCTTCCTTTTCTCCTTTTCTCTCTCTCCCCTTCCATCTCCTTTTCGGATACATATTCCTTCATCCCCTCCCCCTCTACCCTACCCTATCCCATTACATTTATCTCCCTCTTCTCCCCCTCTACTCCCACCTCTCTTATTCCCGAACACTCCCTCTTCCCTTCCCGTTCCTATTCCTTCGTTCCTTTCTTCTTTCCTATTCCACCTCTCCCCTCTTAACCCTCCCCCCCTCTCCTACTATATCTATCCCCATCGACCCTCCCCTCTCTTATTTCCTCACTCCCCCCCCCCTTTTTCCCTTCCCTTCTCTATTACATCTACCCCCTTCTGCCCTCCCCTCTCCCCTCCCCCCTCCCACCTCCTCTCGCCCCTCGCCCCTCGCCCTCCCCTCTCCTGCCCCCCCCCCCCTTTTTCCCTTCCCTTCTCTATTACATCTACCCCCTTCTGCCCTCCCCTCTCCCCTCCCCCCTCCCACCTCTCTCGCCCCTCGCCCTTCATCATCCGTCTTTATTTAAACTCTTGAGAGCGTCGCCTACGGCATTAGCTTTCATCTTATCCCGAGTTCACCTTTGGGGCTAATTTCTCAGTGTTCATTTGTCGGTTGTCTGGAAAGAAGAGCATTCTTGGTTCTAATCACCCGGCTATTTTCTCAGTTCTCCTCTTGTTCTCGTTCTCTAGGTCTTGTTTACGTTTACACGCTTTTATGTCTGTATGTTCTATGCCTATCCGTTTCTTTTGCGTAGGGTTCTCTTTGTGTTTGTTTACAAGTATGCTTGGTATATACGCGTGGCCGTACCCCTTGTGTGTGTGTGTGTGTGTGTATGTGTGTGTGTGTGTGTGTGTGTGTGTGTGTGTGTGTGTGTGTGTGTGTGTGTGTGTGTCTGTGTGTGTGTGTGTGTGTGTGTGTGTGTGTGTGTGTGTGTGTGCGTAGGTGTGTGTGTGTGTGTGTGTGTGTGTGTGTGTGTGTGTGTGCGTGCGTGCGTGCGTGCGTGTGTGTGTGTGTGTGTGTGTGTGTGTGTCTGTGTGTGTGTCTGTGTGTGTGTGTGTGTGTGTGTGTGTGTGTGTGTGTGTGTGTGTGTGTGTGTGTGTGTGTGTGTGTGCGTAGGTGTGTGTGTGTGTGTGTGTGTGTGTGTGTGTGTGTGTGTGTGTGTGCGTGCGTGCGTGCGTGTGTGTGTGTGTGTGTGTGTGTGTGCGTATGTGTGTGTGTGTGTGTGTGTGTGTGTGTGTGTGTTTTTCTTCTCCATTCTTTCCTTTTCCTTCCCCTCGTTCTTTTCCTCCCTTCTCGTCTCTTTTTAATCCCGCAGTCCCAGATGACGACCAAGAATCTGATGATAATGGCGTAATCCAATCCAAATAACAACGACCATTGTTTAAATGGCAGTGCCACTAGTGGGATAACAGTGATAATAACACTAGAGGGGATAATGAAGATTGCATTAATACCGGTAATATCAAAGAAATATTGTTATATCTATAAGCGAAATTTGATGAAATTGTATCGGATGATTTTGATCCTTCGGGATAAAAAACTGGTTGCTTATTTCCCCATTATCTCTCCTTCTTCCTCCCCATCACTTAGCTCTCTCCGTACCCTGTCATCTCTCCCCTGAATGTGCCCATTCTAAGGCACTTCCGACCCTGACCCTATCTTCCTTGGCATCTGGAGAGCAGCTCCCTATCTCAGTTTCCACTCCATTTTTCGATTACCCTTCTCCCTCCGTTCTCTCTGTCTCCTTGCTTCTTTGCTTCCATATTCCTGCAACGGAGGCCTAAGCACGAAGCTGGGATTTCTACCGTCGCTTTAGATCTGGGTTTTGTGGTTTGCCGTCTGAGTTTCGTTCTCTTCTTCTTTGTTTCATTCTCTTTCCTTCTCTCTATTTCTCTCTCTCTTGGTCTTTTTCTGTCTCTCTCTCTCTCTCTCTCGCCTTTTCTCTCTCTCTTTTTTCTTTCTTTCACTCTCTCTCTCTTTCTTTCTTTCTTTCTCTCACTCTCTTCCCTTCGTTCTCATTTTGGCATCTCATTCTATGTCACAAGTCTCCTTTGTAAGGCAAGATTTAGATGCCAGTTTTCTCGTTTTCCTATTTCTCTTTTCCTTGGACCTACCTTTTCCATTCTCTGTTTCCGCCTCTTTTCATTTTCCAGGAATATGTGCATGCGTATATACCTTTTAGATATACGATGTGTGTGCACGTATGCATTTGCACACACACACACACACACACAGGCGATATATATATATATATATATATATATATATATATATATATATATATAAATACACATATATATATATATATATATATATATTTATATACATATATACATATATATATACATATACGTAAGTATATGTATGTATGTGCGGGAGTGTATGTTTGTGCACGCGCGTGCACCCATGCACACTGAGCCCTTCGCTTCCTGCTCATTACGGCTTCGCGGTAATTTCCCAGCCGCATCGGGAGAGTATCAGACGGAGATCCGGTAATTTCCCTCTGGGTCGAGGGAGGTCCCCTCCGGTAAAGTAAATTTCCTAAAATGCCCGAGAAAATTTCCTAGCTGTCCGGGGATGGTCTGCCTAAAAGGGTTCCAGGAGAGAAGCATCAGATAAAGGCCTATCTGTACTAAATATTAATTTGATGTGGTGAAGATAAGCTTCTGGATGGGGCAAACTGACCAATGAAGATGCAATTCTAAACCATCAGTAACTGATGAGATGAAATCATCTCTGGTTTACCTTTGTTTCGAATATTTTAAGTGTATCGAAAATTAACGCCTACAAGCCGGTGGGAAAGAAAGGAACATACGGTATTCCAGGATTCAAGTCAGACAAGGTAGTCTTCAAACAGCGTCCGAGAAACCCTTTGTTTTATCTTAAGGACTCATAAGGACATCCTCAAGAAGAGAAAGAGCAGTGAAGATAAAAGGAAAAGGAGAAAAATCATAAACGCATTCTGCGGTCTGATGGACGCTGAAGCCCCTCCTCTGCATAGACCTACATAGTCCTCGACTGCACTTCGTTCGATGCCTGAAAGTGGGCTTCTCTCACGGGATCTTAAAGTGCAAGGCGAGGCGGCGTGTGGTGGTGGGAGAGGGGTGTGTGTGGGGGGGGGGGGGGGGGGGGGGGGGCTTCTATTATTTCGTTTGTGCTGCAGTGGGCGTGACCTACGAATTTGATTCATCAAGCTTACATGCGTGTGGAAGCAATTCGAAAGCAGTTGCCCAACACATTAGGTGTGTAACTATCTAGACCCCCAAGGATCTAACTAATTAGATCCCTTGTGTAACTGATTAAACGATCTAGGCATGCAATTATCTAAATAAACACACAGCACGGTTAATGTCTAGACAAGTATTATCAGATACTAAACATCACGCCTTGACATCTATGTCCGTCTGCAACATCTGGGCACATGCAGAGAGTGCCTGCGACCGTGAGCTCGTAGGAGGGAAAGGAAATTATTGAGAGGAAGAATGAGGATATGGGAAAGAAAGACAGACTAAGGGAGGGAAGGAGGGAGGGAAGGAGGGAGGGAGAGAGAGAGAGAGAGAGAGAGAGAGAGAGAGAGAGAGAGAGAGAGAGAGAGAGAGAGAGAGAGAGAGAGAGAAATAGAGGGAGAGAGAGAGAGAGAGAGAGAGAGAGAGAGAGAGAGAGAGAGAGAGAGAGAGAGAGAGAGAGAGAGAGAGAGAGGGATTTAGAGAGTGAGAGAGAGACAGAAAGAGAGAGAGTGAGACAGAAAGAGAGGGAGAGTGAGAGAGAGGGAGTGAGAGAGAGAGGGAGAGGGAGAGAGAGAGAGAGAGAGAGAGAGAGGGGGGGGGGGAGGGGGGGAGGGAGGGAGAGAGAGAGAGAGAGAGAGAGAGAGAGAGAGAGAGAGAGAGAGCGAAAGAGAGGGAGAGAGAGAGAGAGAGAGAGAGAGAGAGAGAGATGGGGGGAGGGAGGGGGGAGAGTTGAAGAGAGACAGAAGTAAGGACAAACGGGAAGGAGTAGCTTGAAAGTGAAATACATATAGACACACACACACACACACACACACATATATATATATATATATATATATATAAATAATTATATATATACATATATATATTCATATATATAAATATATTCATAACCAAGGGAAGGGAAGAAACGCAACAAAAACAAAGCACAGAAGTGATAAAACAGAATCGGGAATTCGAAATCAGATATCCGAAAAGGGATGAAAAGATGGAAGATCGCCTCGGGGGGAAGAAAAATAAGAAGCAAACAAACAAAAAGAAAAACACACACAAAATAATAAACAAATAAAAAGTGCCGGAAGTTCCCAATTTTTTTTTTAAGACGACGTTTACTAAAGCTCATTCAGCTCGAGTGAAGGAGAACCTGGCGTGGATTCGTCACACTCTGAGGACGAAAAGCTAATCGTATTCCAAAGTAGCGAAAGACATTAGCCTGAGGCAGTGATTATTTCCCTCTCCAGCCTCGGCCTTCGGGAATAAGGCTTGTGAAATGAAATGAGCAAATGAAGGAGATTACAATGTAAATCGACGACAGAACGCGTACAGACACGCTCGCACGCGCACACACACACACACACACACACACACACACACACACACACACACACACACACACACACACATATATATATACACACATATGCACATATATACACAAATACATGCACACTCACACATATATACACATACACATACACATACAATATGCGTACATACAAACATGTGAACATATATACGCACGTACATGCATTCATACATACTCATATGCATATCCATACATACATCCATATACAGCTATATACATAAATACATATATACATACAAACATACATACATACATACATACATGCATACATTAATACATACATACATACATACACACACACATAATATTACAGTCTTTTTCTTACAATTTGAAACTCGCGTTTTTAATTAAGAATTCCGAGAACAGGGCAGACGCAAGACCTTCGAGGACGCTGCGGTGGGACGTCGTCAGATCCGGAGTCGGGGAGCCGGGGGTGAGGCGGGGAGGGGGTGGGTTAAAGAGGATTAGGCAAAAGAGGAATGAATTTAATGAGTGGGGGGAAAAGAAGGACAGTATTTATTGGATAGAGCAACATGAAAGTTGGAAAAATGGAGCAATGTGGGAAAGAGAAAGGGGAGAAAAAGAGGAGATGGCAACAAACTAGAACAGAACCGTATAAGAAGGGAATCAAGGGTTCCTTAGCTACTTGGGTGTGTCTGTGTTGATGTTACTCATGTTCCGTAGGAAACTGCTTTCTAATCTTCCAAAGAAAAAAAATGCTAGCACGTTATTTGAAATTTTGGTTGAAAATGTTGGGGTAAACAAAATATATCATATTACGAGGACATTTTTTGTGTGTGTGGAATAGTAGGCAAAAATATGTTTTTGGATATTCAACCCTTATAGTGTACACACGTTCAACAGCATTTCTATCAGAGCTGTTTGATTTTTCCGGTATTATTTTAACAACAAAACAATAATAAGTCTTCTAAACAGCAGGTGATACATACACGTAGGCCAATCATTTCATTACGATGGACTAAAATAAATTCAGTTTCTGATTTGGACTGTGGAATTTCACTGTCACAAGGACTTACGCTTTGGAGAACCTTAGAAATTAATAGTGTGAAAATGATATCCACGGGAGGACGCCGCATTTATCAATTGTTCATGTGCTTATATGCAATAATTCATATCCGAAAACATGATCACTATATATATATATATTTTTTTTTTTCAGGATAATATATAGTCTGAATATTCTAGCATATCCTTCGAAAAGACAGAAAAATGTCCCTGAAAGCACACTAAGTGCCATCACAGATCAGTTCTGACTGCTTGGCTCACTCATAAGCATTTCCAGCTGCGTCCCCAGCGAACGCAGGCACGGGTGGAGGACGGAGGAGGGAGGCTACACAAGAACCCTCGATCCGCCGTTGCCAACTCGAATTCTGCCATAATTATAACACAACAGCTTGTTATCCCTCCTACTTCCAATTATCCTAAACGGAGCAATTATGACTAATTCGCCCAAAGAGTTATGACACCTGCCACCTCGGGGAGCGGCGCGCCCTTCCCCGTGCGTTTACCCTCCGTGCCCACCGCACCTCCATGATTAACGACCACCTCTAGGACGCAGTAACGACCCCGTGGTAACGAGCGAAGTGCCCCACCTCGGGCCTCTAACTACAGCTGATTACGAAAGCCGCCCCGTCGTTATCCCGGAGGTGGCGCAGAGAGGACAGAGAGTAAAATGTGAAAATGGAGAAGGAAAGGGGAGAGAATTCGGGAAGGAAGATTAAAAAAATAAATAAAATAAAAGAAGGAGGAGGAAAGGGCAAGGGAGATGACTGCCGGAAATAAAGGAAAAGAAAGGAAACATAAATGACAGAGGGAGAAAGAAGAAAGGAGAAAAGCGGAACAAGGACAAAGAGGAGATTTGCAGAAATCGATCGGACGAGCGAGGATGGTCTGGAGTGAAGCAATGAGGAAGGAACGAGGGCAATGGAACCCTTATGGCCGAGGAGGAATAACAAATGGGAGGTTTCACTGCGTCATCAACTGCACCATTACATCGTGTTTAGCACCGCGGGGCATAAGACCCAGCCGGAGAAAACGTCCGAAGAAAGGGCGCCGGTGATCCATATTCTCTCTCTGTCTACTTATTGATACTTCTGTCGGCCTTTTACCTGTGCTTGTCGTTATTTAACTGCAGCTGTCACTCTCAACCTCTGTCTCTTTCTCTCTCTCTCTCTCTCTCTCTCTCTCTCTCTCTCTCTCTCTCTCTCTCTCTCTCTCTCTCTCTCTCTCTCTCTTTCTCTCTCTCTCTCTCTCTTTCTTTTTCTCTTTCTCTTTCTCTTTCTCTTTCTCTTTCACTCTCTCTCTCTCTCTCTCTCTCTCTCTCTCTCTCTCTCTCTCTCTCTCTCTCTCTCCCTCCCTCTTTCTCTCTCCTTCTTTCTTTCTATCCATCACTCCTACCCCTTCCTCTCCTATCCTCCACCCCTACACCTGAACCCCTTCCTCCCTCCTTCCTACCCTCCTCCCACCCTCTCTCCTTTCCTCCCTCCCTCCTTCCCTCCCTCCCTCCTTCCCTCCCTCCCTCCTTCCCTCCCTCCCTTCTTCCCTCCCTCCCTTCTTCCCTCCCTCCCTCCTTCCCTCCCTCTTTCCTTACCCTCTTCCTCCTTCCCACCCTCCTTCCTCCATTCATTCCGCCTTCCCTCCATCTCCCTTCCCTTCTACCTTCCTGTCTTCCCTCCCACTCGCCAATCCTTCACTCCCCAAAAGCCCTCGCAACTTAAGGACCATCATCAGTAATGTAAACGACTTAGAGTTATTCCCCCCCCCTTCCCTCCTTACTCTCTTCCCCCCCCTCCTTCCTCTACTCCCCCCCCCACCTCCTTCTCCGAGACCCCCGCGTGACGTCATGTGAGAGTCGTAGCGCGTGAATGATTCGGGTTTTAGCGTTCCTGCTTTCCGGGCTTGTCGTTCTCATCGGAGGCTTTGAGGAACGTCCGAAGGCGGAGAATGAGGAACAGAGAGGAATGATTGGGATGTGCTATCGTTTCTCTGTTCTTGGCGTCTGTCTACCTATATATCTGTATGTTTATTCTCTCTGCTTATATGTACTATCCATCCATCTTTGTCTTTCAGTTAATGACTATATCTGTCAGTCTGTTTCTCGCTCTTTAGTCTATTCTGCTCCCAAGACTGTTTACTTATTTCTAGCTTTCCCTTAATGAAATAGACATTTTACTTTGACAATTGCCCCCCTTCTGTCCGTCCGTCCGTCTGTCTGCCTGTATCTGTCTGTCTGTCTGCTGTCTGTCTCTGTCTACCTGCCTGCCTGCCTCTCTCTCTCTCTCTCTCTCGCTCGCTCTCTCGCTCTCTCTCTCTCTCTCTCTCTCTCTCTCTCTCTCTCTCTCTCTCTCTCTCTCTCTCTCTCTCTCTCGCTCTCTCGCTCTCTCTCTTTCTCTAGTTTTCCTTTAATGTAATAGACATTTTACATTGACAATTCTCCCCCTCAGCGATGCCTCCTCCCAACTCCTTCCGTCTCTGTCTGTCCGTATGTCTGTCTGTCTGCCTGCCTGCCCCCCCCCCCTCTCTCTCTCTCTCTCTCTCTCTCTCTCTCTCTCTCTCTCTCTCTCTCTCTCTCTCTCTCTCTCTCTCTCTCTCTCTCTCTCCCCCCCCTCTCTCTCTCTCTCTCTCTCTCTCTCTCTCTCTCTCTCACTCTCTCTCTCTCTCTCTCTCACTCTCTCTCTCTCTCTCTTCCTGCCTCTTTCATTCTCCATGACACCCCACCTCCCTTTTCTTTCTTCCAGTGCTCTTAATAACCCGGTGATACTGACTTTGAACTTATAATGACCCTATATAAAGTAAGACAAGGGTCATTTGGAACATCAAAAGAACACGCATGTCTGTGGGTTTAATCGCTGTAATAAAAATTCGCCAGAAGATACTCACTTTTGCCCTTTTCCCAGTACTCTTCCTGAAATACTGTTCTTTTATCTTCTTTTGCCTTGGCTTCTCACCTTTTTATCTCTTCCTCCTTCACGTCTTAAATCCTGGTCAACCAATGTACGTTATACCCTCCTTCACCCCCTCCCCCCTCCCCCTCCTTGCCCTTACCCCCCCTCCCTCCCCGTTCGGTCGAGTTTAACAAGATGACCCGCGTGTGGCAACATCACGGCGAGCTATTAACACTCAAGAAAGTGCTATTCTTGCACTGGATAATGAGTCGAAGTGAAGTCCTTCGTCTTTACTTCCCTCTGCGCTCCTTCTCCTCCGCTAAAAACGGGTGAGAAGGTGAAAATAAGGTGGAAGATTTGCGTTAATTTCTTGTTATTTTCATTTACGTTTGCCTCCCCCCTTATTTTTTATTTTTATTTTTATTTGCTGTGCTTATTATTCACCCTTTTATTCTAGAATTCTTTCCCTTCTGTGGATTCTAAAATCTTAATCGAGTTTTCGGTACTTTCCTTTTTCTTTTAATTGCCTTCATTTCCCGTCTTCGTCTTTTTTTTTCTTTTCTCTTTTTTTAACTTCTTTTTTTAATCCTTTCTCCTCTCTTCTTTGTCTTTTTCCTTTTATCCTTGCCTTGGTCCTTCTCCTTTGTCTCTTCCCCTTTTACAATCGATTCTCTCGTTTTCTTTCACCCTCCTCTTATTATCTTCTCTTCATATTCCCTTCTCCTCTTATATTCTCATATTACTCACTTCTCTCTGCATCTCCTCCTCTTATTCTCTTCTCTTCATATTCCCTCCTTCTCTTCTTCCTCCTCTGCTTGTTCCTTTCTCTTCTTGTTCGTTTTTCTTCACATTCACTATTTTTCATATTCCCACCTTCTCTCATTCTCTTCTCTTCTTCTTCCCCTTCTCTCTATATTTCCTTCTCTCCATATTCCCTTCTCCCCTTATTACCTTCTCTTCTTCTCCCCCTTCTCTTCTTATTATCTTCTCTTCTTCTTCCCCTTCTCTCCACATTCCCTTCCCTCCATATTCCCTTCTCCTCTTTATATCTTCTCTTCTTCTTCCCCTTCTCTCCACATTCCCTTCTCATCTTAATATCTTCTCTTCTTCTTCCCCTTCTCTCCACATTCCCTTCCCTCCATATTCCCTTCTCCTCTTTATATCTTCTCTTCTTCTTCCCCTTCTCTCCACATTCCCTTCTCCTCTTATTATCTTCTCTTCTTCTTCCCCTTCTCTCCACATTCCCTTCCCTCCATATTCCCTTCTCCTCTTTATATCTTCTCTTCTTCTTCCCCTTCTCTTCACATTTCCTTCTCCTCTTATTATTTTTTCTTCTTCTTCCCCTTCTCTCCACATTCCCTTCTCCTCTTATTATTTTCTCTTCTTCTTCCCCTTCTCTCCACATTCCCTTCTCATCTTAATATCTTCTCTTCTTCTTCCCCTTCTCTCCACATTCCCTTCCCTCCATATTCCCTTCTCCTCTTTATATCTTCTCTTCTTCTTCCCCTTCTCTCCACATTCCCTTCTCCTCTTATTATCTTCTCTTCTTCTTCCCCTTCTCTCCACATTCCCTTCTCCTCTTATTATTTTCTCTTCTTCTTCCTCTTCTCTCCACATTCCCTTTCCTCCATATTCCCTTCTCCTCTTAATATCTTCTCTTCTTCTTCCCCTTCTCTCCACACTCCCTTCTCCTCTTATTATCTTCTCTTCTTCTTCCCCTTCTCTCCACATTCCCTTCTCCTCTTATGCCATTCTTCTGAGTAACTTCCACCTCATGGGGCTGTGGGGCTTAATAATCTTGAAATCGATATATCGCCACGCATCCTTTATTTATCATCCTATTCTCCCTCCGCTCTTCTTTCAGGGAAGAAAAGCAATAAGTTTCTTCTGCGCTCGCTTACAAGTCTGCGCCGGGAGAGTCTCGAGGCTGAAATTGCCTTACCGGGAATGTATGCACAAAACTGGAGCCTCATTTGTCCTTTTAAGAACAGGGTTTGGAATGATCGTGGCGGGAATGGGATGTGTGATAATGCTAATTACTCATGAAATTATATTAATAATAATGATTGTAATGATTATATAGTAATGATAGTAATGATCGTTGGCATGATAATAGTGATAATAATGATAATGATAATAATAATAATAATAATAATAATAATTATAATAATAATACAACCAATCTGATATTTCTCCGTTGGGCATGCATGTACAAAAGGTATTCTGAAATTGACGGCACAAATGTACTGTTGTGAATCAGAGTTTGCTTTACCGGGAATCTATGCACAAAATCGAATCCTAATCCTAAAGAGAAAAGAGAGTCTGGAATTGCATTACCGGGATTTTTTGTGCAAAAACGAATCTGAAAATGATATACCGCGATAAATTAGCGGAATATATGTACAAGATGGTATCATCATTTTTTGAATCTGGAATATTGCA
>NC_061855.1:19010349-19015349 GCF_019202785.1 Penaeus chinensis | reverse complement strand
ACTTAATCGGGATGAGCCTTATGTCAATAATCGATCAGTCTTCCACAAAGCTTTCTTACAGAACCTAATTAGGTGTCACTCGGCAGTGAATGTGTGCAGGTAGATAAACAGATAGGTATAGTTTTACTCCTTTACAGGCAAACCAACAGATTAGGCTACTGAACATCATTTGAACATATCTTCTCAACATATCCCAATACAGACATGATATTTCTCCTTATAACAAAAAATACAGCAGCTAAATATCCATAAATGACATCAATAACCAAGAATTTACTTATGACGTCAATAGACAAAACACATGAAGCTTAAACCGACGGTTTTACATGAGCTCGGCGCGAGTGAGATATAGAGCTCAATCGGCGGAAATGCTCGCGAGTTTATGAAATGTTAAACAGAGCCAATGGGAATTTGTGGAGATTCTCTGCTTTAGTGACAGGCAGAAGGGGAGAGGAACGAGGAAGAAAGAGAAACGAGGAGGAAAGGGGAACGAGGAGATGGGGAAAGTTAGAAGAAAGAGGAAGAGGCAAGAGGAGTAAGGGAGAAAAAGGAAGATGCAAGGGGTGTGAGGGAAAGTGAGGAGAGAGAGAGAGAGAGGAAAGGAGTAAGGGGAAGTGAGGAGAGAGAGGAAGAGGCAAGAGGAGTAAGGGAGAAAGAGGAAGATGCAAGGGGTGTTAGGGAAAGTGAGGAGAGAGAGGAAGAGGTAAGGGTATTGAGGGAAAGTGAGAAGAGAGAGAAAGAGGAAAGGAGTAAGGGGAAGTGAGGAGAGAGAAGAAGAGGTAAGGAGTGAGAGGGGAGAGAAAAAGAGATATGAAGTAAGGAAAAGCGAGGAGAGAGAGGAAGAGACAAAGGGAAGTGAGGAGAGAGAGGAGACAAAGGGAAGTGAAGGAAAGGGAGGAGAGAGAGGCAAAGGGCGAGCGAATTCAAGTAAGGGAAAGAGAGAAAAGAGGCGAAGAGAAAACGGAAGCAGTTGCTGCAGAGAGGAAGAAGAAGGAGAGAAAAAGAACGAAGAGGAGGAAGGGAAAGAGGAATAAAAAATAGGGAGGAAACTCGAGTGAACTAGAGAGGATCACAAACATACTTATGTGTACTTATCCACACACATAAAATGTACGTAAAAACTTTTAACCAGACTGATAGATAGGAAAATGGCAATCGGACTGTACTAGTAGTTGCTTTGCCTAACCAAATAAATAAACAAATAAACGTCTAAAACTAATTAAAAAGGAAAAAAAAAAACAATCAACTCTCCCTAGTAATCTCAGCTCAATAAATCCCGGGATGAGCAATTGAAGAGGACAGACGAATGCTGATGATCGGAGAATTAAAGGTTCTCACTAAACTCGGGGCTCTCTCTCCCTCTCTCTCTCTTTCTCTTTCTCTTTCTCTTTCTCTTTTTCTTTCTCTCTCGTTCACTCTATCTCTCTCTCTCTCTCATCTCGTAACGCTCTCTCCTCTCTCTCTCTCTCTCTCTTTCTCTTTCTCTTGTTCTTTCTTTTCTTCCTTCTTCTTTCTCTTTCTTTCTCTTTTCTCTCTCTTTCACTCGTCTCCCTCTCTCTCTCTCTCCTCTCTCTCTCTCTCTCCTCTCTCTCCTCTCTCCTCTCTATCTCTATCTCAATCTCTCCCTCTCTCTCTCTCTCATCTCTCTCTCTCTCTCCTCTCTCTCCTCTCTCTTCTCTCTCTCTCTCTCTCTCCTCTCCCTTCTTCCCAATCCGTTCCGTCTCTCTCCTCTCTCCGCCACCAATTCGAGCAGGATTCGAAAGAAAACGGGTCCGATTCGGTGCTTCGGTTTCGCGTAGTAAAAGCCGTCGTCAGTTTGAGGAATTTCAATAAAATGCGAATGAAGAATGGGGGTAGGAGATAATGGGGGGAAAGAGAGAGAGAGAGAGAGAGAGAGGAGAGAGGAGAGAGAGAGAGAGAGAGAGGAGGAGAGAGAGAGAGAAGAGAGAAGAGAGAAAAGAGAGAGGGGGGGAGGGGACGAGGATATGTAGAGAGAGGGGAGAGAGAGAGAGATGGGGGGGGGTGGGGGGGGGGGTGGGGGGGTGGGGGGGGGGGGGGTGGGGGGGGGGGGGGGGGGGGGGTGGGGGGGGGGGGGGGGGGGGGGGGGGGGGGGGGGGGGGGGGGGGTGGGGAGAGGGAGGGGAGAGAGAGAGAGAGAGACAAGCGAGAGCGAGCGAGAGAGGAGGAGAGAGAGCGAGAGAAGAGATAATAGATGGAGAAAGATAGTGAGAGAGAGATAGAGACAGAGACAGAGACAGACAGAGAGAGAAAGAGAAAGAGAGACAAACAAACAGACAAACAAGCAAAAACCCAGAGCGAAAGAGCGAGCACGAGAATATGAATCCATATAAACATAGCTCCTAAGGCCAATAATTCACCCAAAAAGTACAGCTAAAATACATCCAAACAGAAAACAAACGGGCGTTGTGCGTGACCCTCTCTGCTACAGCCCTGCACGCCACCGCCTCGTCCGAAACTGTTCACCCGCATCAGGACTGTCATTGCTGCAGAAAACCATGAAAAAAAAAGTTTTTTATTTAGTTATTCATTGTCTTTCTTTCTGTCTTTCTGGTTCTCTTCTAATTATTACTAGTGTTATTGTCCTTATCATTCTCATTGTTATTATTATTGTCAAAAATTATTATTATTATTATCACTATCAATATTATCATCATCATCATTATCAGTATTATTGTTATTATTATTATTATTATTATTATTATTATTATATCATTATTTTTTTTTTATTATTATTATTAGTATTAGTAGTTAGTAGTAATCACTTTTTTACTATTATAGTATTATTATTACTTTATTATTATCATTATTATTATTATTATTATTGTTGTTGCTGTTGTTGTCATTATTATTATTATTAACGTTATTATTATTAGTATTATCATTATTATTATTATTATAGTAATTATGATTATCATTATCATTATCATCATTATCAACATTAACTTTTATCTATCTACTTATGTAGTACTCATTTGCTAATTTTTACTAAACATGACAACATATATGAGTGAAAAATCGCTGATAACTTTCAGAGCAAGAAATAGTGACCCTCCCTTTTACTTCCTATCTTCCCCATGTAATTTTTTCTTCTCTTTCACACCTCATACTATTTCTTCCTTCCCCTCTAACCTCACTAACCTACATTGTCTTTCCCTTTTACTCGACCTGCTTCTCCCTCCCTATTTATCTATCCACCAACCCCTTTCCCATTCCCCATAAACCTTGGGGAAACATCCACTTCGATCACCTCACCAAGACCAACGAGGCACTTATCTGATTTTCTAACATTTTGCATATGACGTCAAACATCGTCTTATTCCCCCTTGACATAAAAGCCGTCAATGTGATATAAAGTTAGAAGATTTTTCTTACTCACTTTCAGTCTCGCATTCTCTCTCACGCTCTTTCCTCTCTCTCTCTCTTCTTCATCTCACTCTCCCGCTCTCTCTCTCTCTCTTCTCCCTTCTCGTCTCTCTCTCTCTCTCCTTCTCCTCTCTCCCTCTCTCATCTTTCTCTTTTTCTCCCTCTCTCTATCTCTCTCTCTCTCTCTCCCTCTCTCTCTCCTCTCTCTCTCTCTCTCTCTCTCTCTCTCCTCTCTCCTTTCTCCCCTCTCTCTCTTTCTCTTTCTCCCCTCTCTTCTCTCTCCTCTCTCTCCTCTCTCTCTCCTCTCCTTCTCACTCTCTCCTCTACTCTCTCCCTCCTCTTCCTCTCCATCCTCTCCTCTCCCTCTCATCTCTCTCCTCCTCCTCCTCTTCTCACTCTCCCTTCTCTCCCCCTCACCTCTCCTCATCTGTCTCTCATCCTCTCTCCCCCTTCTCCATCTTCCTCTCTCTTTCCCCTCTCCTCTCTCCCCTCTCTCTCTTCTCTTTCTCCTCTCCCTCTTCTCTCTCTCTCTCTCTCTCAATCCTCGCCTCTCATCCTCGCTCTCTCTCGCTCTCCTCGATCTCTCTCCTCTCCTCTCTCTCTCCTCGTCTCACTCTCTCTCTCTCGCTATCTATCTCTCTCTCTCTTTCTCTCTTCTTCTTTCTCTCCTTATTCAAAGGACACCGCCCCCTTCCCGTGTCTCCTCGCGTTTGCATTTTGGCAACGTCTCCCATTATCGCTTGATTTTATGTGGCTGTTATCCTTCCCCTTCCTTGTCTCTTATCGTGTCTTCGCTTTTGATCTCCTGTTCTGGGATTTTCTCTTTTCTGTTGCTCTCCTTTGCTGGGTTTTAGTTTTCGTGTTCTTTCTGTTGATTCTTTCACTTTCAGTTTTTGTTTGTACGTTTCAATCTGTGTCTGATTTCTTTCCCTGTCGCTCTTTCTCTCTCTTTCTCTCTCTCTCTCTCTCTCTCTGTCTCTCTCCCTCTCTCTCTCTCTCTCTCTCTCTCTCTCTCTCACTCTCTATCTATCTATCTATCTATCTATCTATCTATCTATCTATCTATCTATCTATCTAGTTATCTCTTCTGACTCTTTCCCTCCTTTTCTTTATCTAAAAATGATAAGAAATAATAAAAAGATCGTTCACATCGCCCGGCTACTTGGCTTTCCACCCTTTCCTTCCTGTCGACTTATTTGTTTTCCCCCTAATACATTTTATCCTTCAGATCCACTTGATCCACATATCCAGTTAATTGTGCTTTCGTCGCCTCTCCACTCTACTTCCCTTCTTTATCGCTGAATTGTATTATTCTCCCTTTCTTTTCCTCTCTCCCTCCATGGTGTGTAAAGTTCGCTTCATAAAATCACTTTTTAAGAAGTTATTATTTGCTTTCATATCTCCTCGCCCGTGTTTATCACCCGCCTCCCTCTTCGCTCTTTCTTTTTCCTTTATTCGGATAATCCTTTCGTCTCACTTTGTCTACTGAATATGGTCTGCTCTCTCTTTCTTTCTCTTTATACATTCTTTATATATATATATATATATATATATATATATATATATATATGTATATATATATATATATATATATATATTTACATATACACATTTCAT
>NC_061855.1:19000349-19002849 GCF_019202785.1 Penaeus chinensis | reverse complement strand
GCATCTGTTCATGATAACAGCCACTTAATTACCTTTATTATCAAGTTACCCCCTCCTTCTCTTCCCCCCCCCCCTCAATTTCACCTCATTCTCCTCCCCTCAGTTCCGTTACCCAATCCCCTCGGCGCTTCCCCCTTCCCTCTTTCTCCCCTTCGCCCAAGGGAGCTGCAGTGTGAGGGAACATCTTCATAATTGTAGGGTCGAGGAAGGGGAGATCCTCATCGACTCATTTCCATTCTTAGAGTCCTGAAGAAGTCGTTTTCAAGCGGTGTCTTATCCCGTTTCGGAATCACAACGAAGGCATTTGCATCCTTATACTTTCTTATGCGCGATATTCGTGCAGGTCAGAGCTAAGGAATTGTTGCTAAAGTTAGGGTAGATGAAACGAAAGTCAAGGATAGGACGAGAACATATGCAAAGCACTTATCATTTGCTGCATAATGCCGTGTTTGTATGTACGTATGTATGTAGTAGGAATGGGGAAGGCAGTGGAAATAAAGTAAGAAATCTTTTCAAAATAGAGATAAACATTAAGGAGAGAAGTAAGAACAACAAGATGCGAACGAGAAGAGAGAACTTGCTGGGTAATAGTTATGTAGTCAAGGGCCTGAGATAACTTACAGAAAGAAATATCTCTGTATAGATTTATTGGCAAATGATCCAAAGAAACAGAAAAGGGAAGCGAAAAAAAATATTTGAAAAAGGAGGGAATATGATAAGAAATGGTGTATCTGCGTGTATGTATGTGTGTGAGTACTTGTATGTTATGAACGTAGAAGCATGAGGTAGCAATAATAGTACTAGCAGTATCTGTTGTTGCCGTTGGTATTGCTGACGTTCATATAAATGCAAGTCCAGACCATAAAGAAAATTAGATAAACATTTCGGTGGGAGTCGTAACACCCCAGGTAGTAAATGGATCCATTGCTGTTGAAATATAAGTAGCAGTAAAATGATAACAAATGAAGGAGGAAGAACAACGGGAGCAGAAGCAAGGACAACAGCACTGATGAAATATATATATATATATATATATATATATATATATATATATATATATATATATATATATAATCTCCTCTCGAACGTCCATGCCACCGGACCCGCCAATGTGACTACTCCGCCATCAGACAGCAGTTCGGGGCAGGTCCCTACAAAACAATCAGATCTGGCAGCCGAGCTTCACAATGGGAGAAGCTAGACAAATGAATATGATAAAGCTTGGGAGTCCCCGTGGCCCACACCTAAATGACCCCCGCCCATTACACCATGCTCGTATTTCAAGGGATTTTGTCCGACAGTAATGAAGCTGCCTACTTGGATGTGGCCTGACTGAATTTTCTCTGGGGGTGTGGAATTGTGGGGGCGCGATTGTGAGATAGGGGGCGTGGGGTGTAGGGAGTGTAGTGTGGGTCGAGGGGTGTAGGGTGTTGAGAGTGTAGTCTGAAGTAGTGGGATGTGGGAAATGGGGTGTGGGATGATGACGACAAATATGGGGTATCTATGAAGACTACTTCGGAATGACTGTTGACTTATGTTGAAATTGTTTACAACGTGGCTTGTTTCTTTCTTTATCTCTCTCTCTCTCTCTCTCTCTCTCTATCTCTCTCTCTCTCTCTCTCTCTCTCTCTCTATCTATCTATCTATCTATCTATCTATCTATCTCTCTCTCTCTCCCTCCCTCTCTCTCACTCACTCTCTCTCTCTCTCTCTCTCTCTCTCTCTCTCTCTCTCTCTCTCTCTTTCATTCTAGTCGTCTATCTCTTTATCTGTTTGTTTGGCCGCCTCCTTATCTATTTTTTCTATCTGCCAACCGTCGTCCGTTGCATAATAAATTGCAGCGTTAGTGGGAAAAGACAGGTGTATCTACCTTTACCTCTCGACACTCCTCTAAGAAACAGTCGATAAATATTGGCAGTTGCGGAAGACGTGGAGAGAAAAGCAGGGAGGATGGAGACGGGATGGGAGTTGGGCGGGTGGGTTGGGAGGAGGGGGGGCAGGCGCTGACATGTTAAGAGGCTGGGGGAGGGGGGGGGGGGGGGCTGACAGGTTAAAGGGACGGGGGCACTAAGGGGTTAAAGAGGAAAGGGCGCCCAGGGGTAGCCCTTGATGTATTCAAGGGAAAAAAAATGCAGGTTAAAACAGGTTAAGGGATAGGGTCACGGTAGGTTAAGGGGAAGGGGCGGTTAATATGTTCAGAGGGAGAAAATACTGGTAACAGGTTAAGGGAAAGGGAGAAAGAGACGTTGACAGGTTAAGTCAAAGGTTGAACACGAATACAATAAAATAAATAGATTTGAACAAAATATATATATATATATATATATATATATATATATATATATACAATAAAAAAAATAACAAGATAGGATTGGAAAAAAATAAATACACACAAAAATAAAAGGTGTGGCAAGGAAGAGTAAATCTGGCTCTGATTTTCCGAGCTAAGTGACACGGATAACGCCACGAAGGAGGGAAATGCAGCATGAAACAAGGGGAG
>NC_061855.1:18985349-18987849 GCF_019202785.1 Penaeus chinensis | reverse complement strand
CTAGTTTATATTCTCGATAATTGTTCACTTCATCTACTTCCTATTGCTGTAGTTAATGTAGTTATTTAACATGCACCATTTTTATTTTCTGCTAACGTGGCAAGCGCTTTATTTTTCATTTTCAGAGTTGAGTTCCCTTCAATGTTCGTCTCGATTTTCAAAGGCCCCTGTTTTGTTTTTTTGTTTTATTTTCTTTATGCAACACTCTAATTCAATCTTTATTGTTATTTACATTCTCACAGTTTTCCTTTTATTTGTTATCTCCTTCTTCGCTTCGTCTTGAAGCTTCACTTAACGAACTGTCCAACAAAGATGATCAATCTCGAGAGTCGGAAATTGATTGCCGGTAACCCTCCCCACCCCTTCTCCCACCCATCAGTCCCCTCCCTCTCCCTTTACCTCTACCCCCTCCCCTCCCGTCTCTCCGGTCCCCCTCCCCTACCAACTACTCACCGCCGCAGAATCAACAACAGAAGCAATAACTGCAAAACGGGGCAATAAAATACAATTGACACAGCAGAAAATCCGAAATTTAGATTCGCCTCCAAGCTTCGTTCTTCTCCAACTATCAAAATCATCCTACGTCGACATGAAAAATAAGTAATGGTAATTCTCCCAGCCCCCGAAGTCAATCGAGGGCGAAATTTCCCGAGCTCGCAATCGAAACAGTCTCGGTCGCACTCTCGGAGAGCTCCTTCGCGAGGGAAACGAAAAACGAGTTTTGGGATTTGCCTGAATATCTGAAATGGCCTCTCTCCTCACAACTATTTGCCTTCTCCTCCGTTTCTTTATCTTACCCTCCTCCCCCCGACTCTCCCCTCTTCCTTCTCCCTTCCCCACCCCTCTCTTCCTTCTCCCTTCCCCACCCCTATCTCCCTTCCATCTTACCCAATCCAAACCTTTTGTTTATTACCCCTCCACCTTACCTTTTCCCTCCCCTCTTCCTTCATCACCCGTCTCCCTCTCCCTTACCCTCTCCCGTACCTTCCCCTCTTTCTTCCCCCCTCTCCTCCTCCTTCTCCCCCATCCCTTACAACCAGCTACCCTCCCCTACCAAACCTACCCAACCTGCACCCCCCCCCCCCTCAATCATAACCAAGAGGCGAGGATCAGTTGCTCGTTATTCCCCCCCCCCCCCCCCTGGCCATTAGCCCGCTCCGCTGACCGACCGGGAGACGCAAGAACAGGCAGGACTCGGGCAAGGGTAAGAGGTCGCTTCTTGCAAGGTTTTGCTTGCCGTTCATGCTGGTAGTTGCAGAGGGATGAGGGATAAGGGAGCACGGGAAAGAGGAGAGAAAGAGTGAAAGCAGGAGAGGGTATCATCTGCAAAGGAATATTTGCTTTAAAGACCATCTTCTCTTAAACTTTTATCTCTGTCTCTTTCTGTTACTTTCTCTGTCTCTTTTTCTGTTTCTTTCTCTGTCTCTGTCTCTGTCGGTCTACCTCTCTCTCTCTCTCTCTCTCTCTCTCTCTCTCTCTCTCTCTCTCTCTCTCTCTCTCTCTCTCTCTCTCTCTCTCTCTCTCGCTCTCTCTCTCTCTCTCTCTCTCTCTCTCTTTCTCTCTCTCTTTCTATTTTCTCTCTTCCTATCCTCCTCTCTCTCTCTCTCTCTCTCTCTCTCTCTCTATCTATCTATCTATCTATCTATCTATCTATCTATCTATCTGTCTCTCTCTTTCTCACTTTCTCTCACTTTTTCTATGTGTGTATGTATGTTTCTGTACCTCCTTCCATCTATCAGGCACTTTATTCATCTATCTATATGTAAATACATATGCATGCCTTCATGTGACCATTCCAATATGCCTAAGAGAATCTACAGTATCTGTCTATATGCAGCCTATGCAATGCATGTGTTTGTGTTCATATGAGTGTGTATGTATGCATGCATGTGCGTGTTTGTACGTGTGCCCGCGAGCAGCTTTGCACAGTATATAAATTTAGAGATTCCTTGCCATCCCTGGCTTTTTATGTGACGGAAATTTTCCTCCGCAAACACGCTCCTGCACCTCGAATGGAATATCGAGCATCTCCCACTTTATAGGAGTTACCTGTCATTTTATATTCCGCTAAAAGTTGCTCCTTTGCCGGCAACTTTTTTTCAATCGCACAAGAATGACTGGATTCACGACATGGCGGTCTATTTACGAAGCCAGAGAGAATTAAGTATATCGCCGGCGCCCGTCCCTCTCTGTCCGACTTCCCTTCGGCCATTCCCATATCTTGTACTGAGGAATCAGCGGTCGTCATCGCTGACGCGCCAGAGTGTTTGGAATTTCCCTCCGAATGTCTGGTCTGGAAAGTCCTTCCCCTTCCCTTGCCCTGGACACGCGCCGCGACACTCGCGCCAACTTTTGCAAGATGGCTTTTAGACTTTTAGACTCTTTAGAGTCTTTTGGACTCTTTGTTTGTCAGCCCGAGACCGGGACTTGGAGAGCCAGGAGTCGAGCCAGATTTAGCACCGCCCGACTTATCTTGCACTAATCTAAACGAGGATAATCC
>NC_061855.1:18977849-18980349 GCF_019202785.1 Penaeus chinensis | reverse complement strand
CTCTCTTTCTCTCTTTCTCTCTTTCTCTTTCTCTTTCTCTCTCGCTCTCTCTCTCTCTCTCTCTCTCTCTCTCTCTCTCTCTCTCTCTCTCTCTCTCTCTCTCTCTCTCTCTCTCTCTCTCTTTGTCTGTCTCTCTCCCTCTCTCTCTTTCTCTCTCTCTCTTTCTCTTTCTCTCTATCTCTCACACACACGCATACACTCTATCTATCTTTCTATCTATGAATGGAAAACACTCTACCGTGTTGATATTATGGTAGAAAACCAATATACTATCTATCTATCTATATATCTATCTATCTATCTACCTATCTATCTCTCTCTTCCCCTCTACGCCTTTCGCTCTCTCTCTCTCTCTCTCTCTCTCTCTCTCTCTCTCTCTCTCTCTCTCTCTCTCTCTCTCTCTCTCTCTCTCTCTCTCTCTCTCTCTCTCTTTCTCTCTCTCTCTCTCACTTTTTCCAAATACTCGTAAGTCGAGCCACTGTCCCTTGAGTTTTCGTTGCACTTTATTTTTCTCTCTCACTTTTTTTCTTCTTCTTCTTCTTTTTTGAGGGATGTGAATGGGAGTTACAAGAATAACGAAGGAGGAAAGTTGCCGTGATGGACAAGAAGGAGAAAGGGTTCTAATGGCGTCGGCGGATTCGCGTTGATTATTACCATTATTGATATTATCATCACTATCATTGTTAATGTCATTATCTTTGTATTATCATCATTATTATTGTTATTATTATCAGTGTTATTATTCTTGTTGTCAGTACTATTATCAATGTTGTTGTTCTTGTTATCAGTACTATTATTATAATTATTAATTTTATTATTGTCATTAGTATTAGAAGTTTTCTTACTATTATTATTATCATTATTTTCTTTATTATTATCAATAATATCATTATTACTCTTATCATTTTGATTATAATCCTTATTATCATTATTATTATTATTATCATCATTTTTATTATTAGCATCATTATGATTAGATTTGTTATCATTATTTATCATTATTATCATTATTATTATCATTATTATCCTTATTATTGTCATTATTATCATTATTATTATCATCATCATTATTACATTATAATTAATATCCTATCATCTTTACAGCTTTCACTATCACTGTGATTATCATTATCCATCCTTCTCACCATTACTGTACTATTGATATTTTTCATCATTATCTTTATCATTATTACCATTATCATTACCATTATGATATTGTTGTTGTTAAAAGTATCATTATCATTACCATCTTTTTAATGATACATCTTTTAACGATAACAGCGTAAGCCAAATGATATAAATATACATTCTAAAGTAAAGATCTCGTGAGAAGAATTAATTAAGTTGCAACATTCAGGAACAGACTGAGCGCCAAAGAAGAATAAAATTCCTTAACACGAAACCCTGTTACTTAAAGAGACAAAGTTATATCCCTTCGCTTTCAAAGAAAATCTGTTCTCTCGAGCTCGAGGAAGCAACAACAGCAACGTCATAAAGAAGGAAAAAATTCAACTTTATATCTCCGTGTTTTAAAAGTATAATAAGTATCGTCTTCTTTTCTTCTCGGGCGATGGTAAAGAGTTTACAGTACCCGGGATCTTCATTATACAAAGTAGCCGTTGTTATTGCATTACCTCCCCCCCCTCCCTTTCCCCCTTTCACCGTCTCCCTAGGGCGCCGCTGTCCCGTATTAGGTAGTTTCGGGTCGCTGTAGTGTGAGTATTTGTGTGTGTCTGTGTGTGTGTGAGAGAGAGAGAAAGAGAGAGAGGAAAGAGAGAGAGAGAGAGAGAGAGAGAGAGAGTAAGGGATAGAATGAAAGTGAGAGAGAGAGAGAGTTAGTGTATAAGTATGTGTGTATATGTGCTTGTACACGTATATGCGTTTGACCTTAGGCGTCACCTCATCCGGTTTAGTGATTCCCAAGCCGCCCCATTGACCCTGGCGTCTCGGCCCGGGAGCCACAGCAGACGGGTCGGCGGCGCGGGGATGGCTCGAAGGAGGAGATCCGCTTTAGGGCTTCTGACACGTTCTCAAAAGTCGCTGAAGGAGAGGACGCGCTGCCGAGATCTGGCTGGAGGCGTGGGGGAAGGGGGGGGGGGCTGACGGGGAAAGAGGAAATGAGAAGGAGGGGGGAGAGGAGTAGAGGGGAGATGATTCTTGCTAATCTGATTGGAGGGGGGGGGGGACTCTGACGGGGAACGAGGGGGAGGGGGTGGAGATGAGAATCAGCTGATATGATTGGAGTTGGGGGAGATCAACCGAAATTGGGGGAAGGAGATGGGGGGAGTGAAGTGGAGATGACTGTTACTGATCTGACTGGAGTTGGGGGGAGAGGGGCGCAGAAGGGAAAAGAGAAAATGAGGAATGGAAGGGGGAGTGAAAGGGAGATGATTCTCGCTAATCCGATTGGAGCTGGGGTGGAGATGGAGTGGGGGGGGGGGGGATGACGGAGAATGAGTAAACGAAATGGAGTGGAGATGACTGTCACTGATCTAACTGC
>NC_061855.1:18932849-18935349 GCF_019202785.1 Penaeus chinensis | reverse complement strand
ATTTCGCCAGAAATTACCTGGAACCTAAGGTCATAAATCTAAAGGCTTGCGTAACTGGTCGTGGATGCCGCACCTTTAGGGTATCACGCTTGGAGAAGGAAATTTCTTTTTTTTTTTATCTTTTTTGAAGGGGGGGGGCAGCGGGATGGGTAAAATGCGGTGAAAATGTATGTTAAGAAGATTCATATAAACAAATATTATGCGGAGTCTTTATTGCAGATTTTTGTGCTCGCGGATACATATGCACACATTCTCTCTCTCTCTCTCTCTCTCTCTCTCTCTCTCTCTCTCTCTCTCTCTCTCTCTCTCTCTCTCTCTCTCTCTCTCTCTCTCTCTCTCTCTCTCTCTCTCTCTTTCTCTCTCTCTCTCTGCCTTTCTATTTGTGTATGTGTCTCTTTCGCTCTCTGTCTCTCTCTTTCTCCCTCGCTCCCTCTAGCCATCTATTTACCTGGCTGTATATCCATCTACTTTTCTTTTTTTCTATCATTCTCTCCCTCCCTTTTCCCCCTTCCTGCCCCCCCCCCCCTCTCTCTCTCTCTTTCTCTCTGTGCCTCTCTATCTGTGTATCTCTTTTCCTTGCTCTCTATTTTCCCTGCCTCTCCTTCCTTCACTCATTCACTTTCTCCTCCGTACTCTTCTTCCCTCTCCCCTTCTAACTCTTCCTCCTTCCACCCCTCCCCCCCCCCCTCCCCCTTTTTTCTCTGTCTATCTAATTGTATATCACGTATGCACATATATGCATGCATACATATATACATATATACTTATATATTTCTGTAGATGGTATATATATATATATATATATATATATATATATATATATTTATTTATTTATATATATATATATATATATATATATATATATATATATATGTGTGTGTGTGTGTGTGTGTGTGTGTGTGTGTGGGTGTGGGTGTGGGTGTGGGTGTGTGAGTGTGTGTGTGTGTGTGTCTGTGTGTGTGTGTGTGTGTGTGAATGTGTGTGTGTGTGTGTGTGACTGTGTGTGTGTGTGTGTGTGTGTGTGTTATGAATACATACATGTACATGATTATGCTTTATAGCAATAATGATGTAAATGTATGCGCTCGTGCGCACCTATTTTGTTTGTGAACTTACAGTTCACGATCTCACCACTATTTACCTGCCCTAACGGAAGCCTCAGTGTTCATTACCTGCCAGCATCATGAAGAAAGGGTTCTTCAAACTCTTAAAACGAGAAAAAATCGTCTTTTGTAAAAAAAAAAAAAAATATGGTTATGAGATGCTCCGCGGCGTCGATCTCACTGAGGAGGAGGAGGCGGAAGAAGGGAGTGCGGAGATGCTTGATGGCGGTGATGAAGAGGGTGATGATGCCTGGAGTGATGATAAGGAATTTGATGGGGGAATCTAGATATAAATTGTAAAGTAAGAATTGTAATCAACTTCAGACGTTGCAAATATGGCGGTGTTATGTTTGCACGTATTCGCAATGAGGGAGAAATCACAATGCACAAAACATGGGAACGACTTTTGCAATCGCCGATTCTATATTTGTCTTTGTTCTCAGTTTTGAGATATCGTTGTAATCATCAGCATCACTATTATTTGTTTTTATGATTATTCGTGTCGTTAACTAAATTGATAATTGTATTGTTAGGGCATTAATATAAATTCAGGTCTCGTAGCATTAATACTATTATCATTTAGTTATAATCATTATAATAATGGTGATGATGAAAACCTTCGACACTATCATTGATGTTACAATCACTGTTTTTGTTCTTATTAAGATTGTCGTCATCACTTTATTGACTCCGATAAAGGAGAAGAATATGAATAAAAAAGGAATTGAATTTTTAAAAAGAAAAGACCCAGAGGAGTCACACTGACCTTTGGAAGTGAGTTTCATCCTTAGATGTCTGAAATATTAACTTGGAGGCCGCCGGTATGTTGACAACCTTGGGGTCTCGCTGATAAAAAGATTTATGGCTAACTGACAACTCTGTCTATCGGGTCTTTTACCTACCTGTCTGCTTGGATGTCCGTGTTTTATCAGCTTTCTCTCTCTCTCTCTCTCTCTCTCGCTCTCTCTCTCTCTCTCTCTCTCTCTCTCTCTCTCTCTCTCTCTCTCTCTCTCTCTCTCTCTCTCTCTCTCTCTCTCTCTCTCTCTCTCTCTTCACACACACACGTGTTATATATATATATATATATATATATATATATATATATATATATATATATATATATATATATGTATATATATATATATATATATATTTGTGTGTATATATATAGATTGATATATATATAAATAAATATATATATATATATATATATATATATATATATATATATATCATTGCTCTTAATTGCTGATGGATGTCACATAATCTTTGATTTATTTACTACGAACCCATTAAAGTGTTGTATGTCAGGCATCTAGATGTAATACTATCTCGCCGAAAACATATCACATGCACAAATGCAATAAAGTCAACATTATCACCGTCGACACAGCAGC
>NC_061855.1:18877849-18882849 GCF_019202785.1 Penaeus chinensis | reverse complement strand
TATTATCTGTTTCTGTTCATCGCTGTCATTATTATAATGACTATTATTGTTATGTTCACTGTTGTATGTGTGTTGTTGGTGTTATCGTCATTATCATTATCATTATTATTATCATTATTATTATTATTATTATTATTATTATTATTATTATTATTATTATCATCATCATCGTAACTGTAACTGTATTCATATCTTCATTCTATCGCAAATTTCATAAATCATACGAGCGTTTGCTATCTATTTAGTGCTGTATAATTTTATACTTTTATTTTCCTTGCAATTATATTTTGCTGAAGTTTTCCCTTTTTGTAATATGACCTAACTATAATTTCCGTTGTTGCTACCTCTTTTTTTCTTTCGTATCTAAACAAGAAAATCAAAGCTAGACTATATATTACAAGCAAGGAAAACCATACAAACTGATCTAGTATGTAATCATGAGTTTACTTCCGAAAGTGCCAAGCCAAATGTTCCGGCTGATCGTTCAGCTGTGCAAATGTGTTCTATAGCCTTGAAAAGCCGTGCTGGGATAAACATAGATATTGTTCAGCGCGGAGTAAATGGGATTTGCTGAAGATTGTCAGAGGCGAGAGTAGGAAGCTGGCGGAGGCTGAGATGAGAAGCATCCTTTGCGGACGAAATGTGGGATGGACACTTATATCTTGAAGATGCTGGGAGCCGGAGAGATGCGGCTGCCACTCCCGGGGAATCAGCGGAATGCAAAGCTCTTGTCGGAATTGGGTCTAATAAGCATATATAAAGATACACATGGCTGGCAAAGAGTAGTAGCGCCAGTGCACCGACCCTGATTTATTTTTTTCTCTCTCTTTTTTCTTCTGGCGCTATCATGTTAATCGGGTTACAGTCTCCGATGGATGTGGGCAAAAAAAAAGTCGAAATTGATGTCAGTTTCACCTTTCTTTTTTTTTGTTTTATTCCATTTTGACATATGATTCTCACCTCAGAAATTTATGACCGTATTTATTCATTGTAAAGGGCAAGGACTGTCAACAAATTCGGAATATTACCAATAATTGTTAAACGTAAGAGATATAGATGGAAAAATCATTAGCAGAATACACATAGCAGGAGGTACAAAATGCTGTAATTCTCCAATGCTCATTTTCTAGTGCGAGGGACAGAGATTACGTTTCCCGGGGGATTTAAGCTAATTACATGTTCATATGATTTGTGTCCGTTGATTACTACTTTATGCAAGATTTTCTAATTTGTTTTCATATAATTGCAAGACATTTTCTCACACACTACGTTGTTCTTTGTTGTGGTAGAAGTTAAATGAGTCGACATCAGGAAATCTGTACGGCAGAAATTGTCTTCTAATTTAGTGAGTGTCACTGGCATTTTTGTTTTGATCTGTTTATCGTCATTATTAACATTATTTTCATTACAATTATTATTGTTTTTGATATAATAGTTATTATCATTATAGTTGTTATCATTATTATTACCTTTATTAGTATTATCAGTATTATTATTATTATTATTATTATTATTATCATTATTATTATTATTATTATTATTATTATTATTATTATTATTATTATTATTATTATTATTATTATTATTATTACTATTATTATTATTATTATCATCATCATCATTATCACCCTTATCAATATTATTATCGTCGTTCATTTGTTGTCGTTGTTTTTCACTATAGTTGTCATCATCAATATCATTACTTTTATTATTATCAACACATAGTAATAACAATAACAGTAACAGCAAAATAAGTAGCATTAACCATCAGCCATCAAATGGCACATGCAGTTCTGTTCATTTTTTAGTGTATATAAAATCACGAAAGAAAATTATCTGTTCCTCTGTTCGAAATATTCAACTGAAACGGAAACACTATTTCCTTGTATTGCGTGGTGTAAGCAGCATTCATTTTCACTCGTACATTTCTTTACATTTATCAGTATGTTAAGAAGCCAAAAATTATATTTTAGTGCCAGACCAGAATTGAGGATTTTTTTTTTTTTTTTTGAATAGTTTGTGATGATATTCAGAACATTTTTGTTTATGTTAACATGCTTGCAATTTTCTTTTTGAATTATTGACGGTGATATCAGTTATTAATGTTCTTACTTCTGCTGTCATCTATCTTTGATACACTTGTTGTTACTTATTATATCATCATATCCATCATTCTCTTTATATGTAGCATTAAAACTCATTAGTTACAGGTACACTATATACTGAAAACTGAAACAAAACATTATATTTCCCTTTTGATTACCTCATCTCATCGATAAACCATTATAGCGCTTTTGAACGCCTAGACACTGAACACAGCCACAGATCTCACCACGCTAAGTCAAGACAAGCCAAGCCATGACACGACACATCACGGCATACCATGCACACGCCACGACACGCCACGCCATGCACACGCCACGCCACGCCACACCATGCACAAGCCACGACACGCCACGCCACGCCAAGCCATGCACACGCCACGACACGCCACGCCAAGCCTTGCACACGCCACGACACGCCACGCCAAGCCTTGCACACGCCACGACACGCCAAGCCATGCACACGCCACGACACGCCACGCCAAGCCTTGCACACGACACGCCACGCCAAGCCTTGCACACGCCAAGCCATGCACACGCCACGACACGCCACGCCAAGCCTTGCACACGCCACGACACGCCAAGCCATGCACACGCCACGACACGCCACGCCAAGCCTTGCACACGCCACGACACGCCACGCCAAGCCTTGCACACGCCACGACACGCCAAGCCATGCACACGCCACGACACGCCACGCCAAGCCTTGCACACGCCACGACACGCCAAGCCATGCACACGCCACGACACGCCACGCCAAGCCTTGCACACGCCACGACACGCCACGCCAAGCCTTGCACACGCCACGACACGCCAAGCCATGCACACGCCACGCCACGACACGCCACGCCAAGCCTTGCACACGCCACGACACGCCACGCCAAGCCTTGCACACGCCACGACACGCCAAGCCATGCACACGCCACGACACGCCAAGCCATGCACACGCCACCACGCCAAGCCATGCACACGCCACGACACGCCAAGCCATGCACACGCCACGCCACGCCAAACCTTGCACACGCCACGACACGCCACGCCACACCATGCACAAGCCACGACACGCCACGCCACGCCAAGTCACGCCAGGCAAGTACACGCCACGCCACATCACATGTTGTTGCTACACCCTGTTTCCATTAAGCCAAGCATAATCTCCCCTGACATTTGCTGAAATGATTTACAGTGCTTATATTGTTTAAGTGTTATTAATTACCGAAATGAAAAAAAAAAGTGTTGCAAATATTGCATTTCTCTATTTTTTGTTAGGGGTGATTTGGAGTTTGCTTCCCTTGTAATCAAACAGTGATGGTAGTAATAATGGCAGTGATAATTATCATAATGTGACGAGGATGAGAATGACAGTGAAGATGATGATGATGATGATCACCATCATCATCATCATCATGAAGATGATGATGATGATGATGATGATGATGATGATGATGATGATGAGGAGGAGGAGGAGGAGGAGGAGGAGGAGGAGGAGGAGGATTGACGATGAAATAATTATAAAAGTGATAACAACAACAATTGCAGTAAAGACAATTATCATGATTGTCTTTACTGTCAATGCTGTTGTTGTTATCACGTTTATCATTATTTCATCGTCAATTCTCCTCCTCCTCCTCATGAAAGACCAGCATTCAGTCTGCATGTCCAGTCCAACGCACCGTTGATTAAACTTGTTCATTTTGTCCTGTCATACCATCCACAAGGAACACACCGCTGGGTTCCACGTTCAGCGGATTCGAACGCGATCAAAATGGCGTAAATGATCTACAAACCGATATATCACTTACGTCATTTGCAAGTGAACGAGGACGGAGGGAACCCCAAGGACTCTACTACTGCAATTATGGCTAAATTATCCTATTTCGCTCGACCACAAGAAAAGGAAACGGTCGTTGTACCGATATATAGATCGATGGTTCTGGGTGTTTGGTTGTTGTTATCATTGTGTTGTTGTTGTTGTTGTTATTGTTGTTGTTGTTGTGGTGGTGGTGGTGGTGGTGGTTTTATTTTTTTTTTGTTATTGATGCTGTTGTTGTCGTTTTAGTGTCACTTTGTTATTGTAGTTGTTGTTTTATTTTTACTTTGTTATTGTTGCTGTTGTTTTATTATTAGCTTGTTATTGTTCCTGTAGTTGTTAATGATGTCGTTGCTGTTTTTGTCGCTGTTGTTTTTTTGTTGATATTCGATTGTCCTTTGTGTCTTCCTTTCCCTCTTTACTCGCCCTGCTACCAGTCCCTTTCGTTACGACGGAACTCTCCCAGCTCCTTCCCCATGCGTCGATCCACCCCATTCATTTCCTCCGAGCGACAGAGACTCCAGCCAGGACACAAACAATCCCGGGATCTCTCACTGCTGCGGTCATCACTACACATTGTAATGAAGAGGAGAATGAAGGGGAAAAGGGGAGATGAGTAAGATAATGTGGAAGAAGGGAAAGAGCGTAAGGAGGAGGGAGAGAGGCAGAATGAGTGAGTCGGTGTATGACTGGGAGATAGGGAGTGCAGGGAAGAGTGAATGAATGATTGTGTGAATGAGTGAATGAATGCTTGAGGGAGGGATGTAGGTAGGGGGTGAATGAGTGAGTGAATGAATTTAAAAAGACAAATTTATATATAAATGTGTAAGTGAGACAGGGAAGAAAGGAGTTTGTGAGCGAGTGAGTGAATGAATGAGTGACTTAACGAATTTCAATGAATTGGTGAAAGAATGAAACTTAGTAGATAAATTAGAATGAGTCAGAGAATGAAAGGATGAATGAATGAGTGAGGGAGAGGGAGAGAGGGAGTAATTTCACTCGGAATCGTCACCGCCTGAATCTCCACGAAATGCAGCGCAACCAGCAGGGGATTTATCTCCAATATTCCAACTATAAATAACTTTATC
>NC_061855.1:18860349-18872849 GCF_019202785.1 Penaeus chinensis | reverse complement strand
TTAATTGCTTTATGACTTCGGCGCGGAGGACATGACTGGGTGGTTGAGAAGAAGGGGGGAAAAGGTGGAGGAAGAGAGGAAGGAGGAAGGGAGGAAAGAGAAAGGGAAGTAATTGGGAATAATTATCACGTGACTCGATTATCAGAGAGGTCAATCAGCTGATCTGAATTTCATTTGGAATATTTTTCTCCCGATGTTTTCTCTCCTTTTCGATCTTTTTCCTTTCATATCTTAATTAATCCATTAAAAAAAGTCAGAAACTTTCACATGACGAAGAAGGAGAAAGAGAGAAGCGATAAAGGAAGGAGAATAGGGACCCGGGACGTGCAAGAAAAGTGAAAAATTAAGATGAATTTTTCCATGAAAGTTACAGTGAACGCGAACCAACAAAGGAGTGGGAAGGTGATGATCCGAATAAAGAATGGGAATAGGAGACAGGAAGACCAAATGCAGTGAAAAGAGAGAAAGTAAAGAAAAAAAAGCACAAGGAGATTTTTTTTTTTGCGGGGGGGAGGGGAAGAGGGTGGAAGGGTCTCTGAATTGCGTGCGAAACAAGAAAAATAATAATGTCACTTTAAGAAGACACAGAGGGCAAGAAAGCAAGAGCGTTTTTTTTTTCGGGGGGGGGGGGGGGGCAGGGGAGTCTCTGAGTTCGAAAGAGGTCCTAGTTGCGTGAGAAACAAGAAAAATAATAATATCAACTTGGAAAGAGACAGAAGGTAAGAAAAAATGTGGTTATATGTATATATATACATATATATATATTTTTTTATATTTTTTTTTGAGACAGAGGAGGCCTTGGGAATTAATCTTATAGTATTATATCTATTGCATTTCCTATATCATTCTAAATAGTATAGTGTAATTATAGCTGTTGTTTCTTTAAACCCTTAACCTGTATTATTATGTCACTATCATTGGAGTCACCATCGGTATTGTCGTTATTTATAGCATCATTGTTATTACTATTGTCATCATTATAATTGCTACTATTGTTATTAATCATCTTTATAATAATGTTTGTCATCACTGTATTTCATCCTTATCATATCCATTAGTATACTTTCACTGTTGTTATCATTGTTATTATTATTAGCATTAGCATTATTGTCATTATTACTATCAATATTTTTCATGCTATTATCATCATCATTATTATTATTACTATTGTCATTATTATCATTAATATTATTATTATTATTATTATTATTGTCATTATTATTATTATTATTATTATTATTATTATTATTATTATTATTATTATTATTATTATTGTTGTTATTTTCATTATTATTGTTATTATTATTATTATTATTATTATTATTATCACTTTTATTACTATGATGATGATGATGTGATGATGCTTATGATTATGATTATTATCATTACTATGATGATCATCATTATCATCATCAATATCATAATAATAATGATAGTAATAATAATAATAATAATAATAATAATAATAATAATAATAATGATAATTATGATAATAATGATAAAAGTAATAATAATGATGATAATAATAATAATAATAATAATAATGATAATGATGATAACAATGATAATAATAATAGTAATAATAATAATAATGATAATAATAATAATGATAATAATAATAATTATAATAACAATAATAATGATAATGATGATAACAATGATAATAATAATAGTAGTAATGATAATAATAATAATGATAATAATAATAATGATAATAATAATAATAATAATAATAATAATAATAATAATAATAACAATAATAATAATAATAGTAACAATAACAATGATAATAATGATTTAATACCAGGATGAATTATTTTCGACATATGCGGTGTCTTCATAAAACTCCAAGATAATGAATTTTTATACTTGGTTCAATTAACGCAAAAGAGATTAAAGAATTTTAGCCACGATATATATCCTGTTAATCCACGCCAGACCTTCTACGGCAATTTCAGTGAACGAAATCTAAAGTCTTTGGTCAATAAACTAGGTAATCTTACAGATTCTGCGTTGATATATGTCTAGTCCTCGATGTCTTAAGAGGACTGACTACCTGTTCTATTTCAGTAATAGGAATTTAAGACACTTTTCGTTAAGCTTTATAGTCGGGTTTAACTATTGTACTTGCTTGATAAATCTTCTAGTAAACGGAAAAAATCAACGAAATAAAAACAGAATTATGCACATTCCTGCAGCTAAAGGTTTTAAGAAGCAACGAAACTTATTTTTTCTTTTCCCTTTTTTATGTAAATTAAAGCTAGAAAGTGAAGTAAACCATGAATTTTTGTCTTTTTATCCCCTTTTATTTAGCAACATGGCCTATATTTGTGTGTGTTTTTATCTTACTTATGGATTCGCCCAAAATATGATTTTAATGCAATATTTTCAACAGTCGCAACAACCTCAACGGCATAGTTATATATGAGACATCTTGGAATGCGGACTTAAATCTCCATTCTTCCCACTGTCCTTTTGCTATACTGTATGAATCATGCAGCATATACCTTCCTCTCTGTCAAGTACAGCACTTTGTAACACCAAGAAACCAATGCTAATACATATTCATACTCCTTAGTTCCAATGGAAATATCAATTAGACTAATTTCAGGTGTTATTTTTAATTCCCTTCTTGCAGTAATTCTTTGCACTTTAATCAGACCAGCTTTCTTTTCTTCTTCTTCAATCTTCCCTTTTCTCCATGTACTAGCGTCTTTTTAAATATTTGCATGCCAAGTCGAGCTCAATATTTTTCGTTCTGATTTCAGGTGCATAGTTCAGCAGATTTATGCTCTCTCCCGACCATTTTTCTTTGACAAGACTTAATGGTCTCCTGATATCGTGTCATAAATCAACTCGAGAGAGCTGAACTCAGCAGATTCCTGGACTGCATTTCTCAGGCTAAAAATAGATAAAAGTAAATATCATTCCAGTACAGACTGAATTTTTCGCAAAATATTCTTTTGAGGGTTAATGCTTTCTATTTATGCTATTGTGCGATTAGAGTTGTTTGCACTTATGTTATAATATAATTATTTTGTCAGTACTCCAGCCTCGACACTGCACGGTCAAGCAGTATGCAAACTCTGGCACATATTAAATGCATCGCAATTCTAATAGTTTTCTAAATAAATAAATATTAATCAAGAACCACAGATGTAGAGGAAGAACCCCAGCAGTGAGTTCATTGTTAATCAGCACAAAATCTCGAATGATAAAGTCAAAATAAATCACTTGTATAATAACTCCAGTCAGGGACACTGAAATCAGCTGTAATACGGTAGGAGATGTGATACCATCGATTCCACCAATCAGGGATGCGATACGAGTCACGTGACCATCTCACTGTTTGCTCGCCTCCTGCCAGGGTTGGAGGTTGGGAGGCACGGCTGGGAGTGATTTGGAGGTATAAAAGCACATTTATGGACCAAAATTTAAATCTGTTTGATAGGCCTACCCGTTTTGTCGAAAAAAAACTTTCGTACTTGAATATGAATCATCCATACAATGGAATGCATGTTTAAGGTTAGACATTTATTTCAGGATCCCGTTCGTATCAGAAATCATTCTCATAAACTGCCCCGAAGAGATGATTTCACTCTGTAGTAAATTTTATGTTCATATGAAGTAGCATCATATATGTTTTTTTTCTCTCTCTCTCCCTTTTTTTCTTTTTTTTAGTCCGTTATACCCACCTATTTGCACGAACAGTTTGATCTCACCAAGAACTTTCCTTTACTTTGAACCCCACAGGATTAATTCAGCATATCACCTATTGTAGGTCCCCCATTATTGGTCGTACAGTTTATCAGTATCTGTTAAGTTATCATGGCAAGAATATCAATATCATCTTGTTATGCTGTTATCATGTGAATAAATCCCACTAAAACTTCGGATAACTATACTCATTACTGTTTTCCTCAATACCCAGTAACTGCGTTTCATATATACAGCATCCGAAAATAAAGAAAAACATGTTTTCTTCACAGAAAAAAATACCAAGGTTCTATAGTATACCCGAGTTTATTTTTCTAATTATTTTATACTTACACTTATCTTCTTGAATCTAGATTCACACTTTCATCTTTCAATGTATATAATGTTATCTTACTTCCAAACATAAAATCATTGACATTATTGGTGAAAATATTATTTTTCTAAATTCATTCAAATTTATTCACTCACCCTGGCTGACCCTCATATATTATGTCACAGCTTACATAAACGTATTTAGCATTAGCATCAGCTTAAGCAGTATCTTCATCATAATCATGCTGTTGCTATATGTATATAGATAGACGGATAGATAGAAAGATAGGTAGATAGGTACGCACACACGCATGTATGTCTATATATAAAAATATATATATATATATATATATATATATATATATATATATATATATATATATATATTCACATACGTGTACATGTGTGTGTGTGTATATACACACACAAACACACATACACATACATGTGTGTGTGTGTGTGTGTGTGTGTGTGTGTGTGTACATATGTATATATATATATACATATGTATATGTATATATAGACACACACACAGACACACACACACACACACTTATATATATATATATATATATATATATATATATATATATATATATATATATATATATATATATATATTGTATAAACTGTACATACACACACACACACACACACACACACACACACACACACACACACACACACACACACACACACATACACAAACACATATATATATATATATATATATATATATATATATATATATATATATATATGTATATATATGTGTGTGTGTGTGTGTGTGTGTGTGTGTGTGTGTGTGTGTGTGTGTGTGTGTGTGTGTGAGTCTTTATTCTTATTCGTTTCACTGTACTGCAAATAACAAATTTAGGTCAGTATGTAAATGGCTTTGTGTGTATTTATGTACTCTTCTCCGCCTCACCGATTCAATGAATGCGTAGAGGATTTCAAAATATGTAAATGAATAAGATAGAACAAATTTAGAAAGAAAGTTGTTTTCCTCATTACTATTCAAAGCGTTCTACGAAGAATTCCTTCCTTCTCCCTTTATTGCTTTGCATTTCCCTCGGCACATCCCCGTGGATCCAGGCGCGAGCATTCCAAATAAAGGGGATTCTGTTCCTTTGAGTTTATTGTTTGCCGCTGATAACACTGATAAGATACAATGTGTTAGAGCTGCTGGTTTCTCCAGAAAGGCTATGTATTGGAGGTTCTTCACTCGTCTATTCTTCACAATTATGAAATCAAAAGGGAAAGGAAATGGTAGATTGAAATATAGACATTTTATATGGAAAGCGTTGATACTGATTTGGGAAATGTAGATATTTTCATAGAAAATTATGATATTCATAATGGGATTGTAGATAATCACAAAGGAACTTTTAATACTCATAAATTAAACTGCTAATATCTAAAAATGAACCGTAGACATTCTTAAAGGGAATATTGATATTGATGAAGGAAAAGTAAATATTTATAAAGGAACTGTAGAAAGAGAAATTACATTTATGTTAAGAACTAGAAGTCCTTAAGGTGTCTCTTACAGTAATTATAGACTGAATACGAATGGAAACGAATAGAGGGAAGAGGAAATGTAAATATAAATAAAGGGAACGGGAACGTGAAAAAAGGTGCGACAGGCAGAAAAAGAGAGAGAAATAAAGAAGAGAGAGAAAAGAGAAGGCTTTGGATTCCAGACAGTTATGTTATTTACAGCCAAAGCGAAAGCGAATACGTACTCTCAAGTAAGTATAAAGATACAGTGACACAAACACATAAACAAACAAACACACACACACACACTGACACACACACAAACACACACACACACACACACACACACACACACATACAAACACACACACACACATACAAACACACACACACACACACAGAGTTCTTGTAAACGTCTTCAAGTTTGAGTGTGGCACCTTACGACGCCTTCGTGACCCCAGAGCGCCATTCAGTGCCCCTCGCCCTCCGCGCCCCTTCGCTCTCCCGGCCCGTTTACTTTTATCTCTCCCTCTGTCTTTCCATCTTGGTGTCTAACTTCTATTTTGGCATTTCCCGTTGGATGTATGTGTATTTAGATGAAAACACACATACACACACACACACGCACGCACGCACGCAGGCACGCACGCACGCACGCACACTAAAACTACACACACACACGCAAATAAACACGCGCGTACATACACGCACATGCACACACACACATATATGTACGCGAGCTTATTAGTAGCATTATTAAAGAGCTTGTTTACAGAACTGTGACACAGTTGAACACATTATTAATGCGAGTTTCTAAAGTCCTTATGATTTTCTATTACGGAAAAGAGCATCTTCCTTTTTCGTTATAAACACATGCACATAATACATATATATATATATATATATATATATATATATATATATATATATATATATATATATATGTATATATATACATCTAGTGCTCTAAGATATCCTGAGATATTTGACATAAAATTTAGGGAAAGATCATTCAGGATGGTTTCCCTTTGCCTTCACCGACAGTGTTTTTATCGAGACACTTCTCTAGGAGGGTTGCCAGCCAAGGCTAAAGAGTCCCCTTTACTTTTATTTATAGATGGAACCCTGACAGGTGTTCCTCTCTGAGTTGAAGTAAACCTGAGAACAATAGTGTTTATATATGTGTATATATATATATATATATATATATATATATATATATATATATATAGAGAGAGAGAGAGAGAGAGAGAGAGAGAGAGATATATATATATATGTATATATATATGTGTGTGTGTGTGTGTGTGTGTGTGTATATATATGTGTGTGTGTGTGTGTGTGTGTGTGTGTGTGTGTGTGTGTGCGTGTGTGTTTGTGTGTGTATATGTGTGTGTACATATATATCTATCATATATGAATATATATTTATATACATATATATATACATATACATATATCATATATATATATATATATATATATATATATATATATATATTCCATTGAGAGGTTATTTGACAGTGCCACCCTAGCCTGACTGAATGCCCTTTCTAATCAACCACGGTTTGGTGCGCTAACACTTGTGCCACGGCGGTGACTTCGCCTACGATACCTGCGTTTGACTTCTCAAGGCGATATTTCGTCTTCTCGCCATGAAATCTGGCTCGAGAAAGCAGTCGAAGTGTAGGCATTTTTTACGACTGCCGCGGCCGGGAATTTAACTCGAAACCATGAGGGCCGGAATCTAGTGCTCTGACCACTAGGCCATCGCGGTACTAGGCCATCTATGTGTATATGTATATATATATATATATATATATATATATGTGTGTGTGTGTGTGTGTGTGTGTGTGTGTGTCTGTGTGTGTGTGTGTCTATCTATCTGTCTAAATGTCTATATATATATATATATATATATATATATATATATATATATATATATATATATATATATAGTGTATGCATCATCTCTTTATTACTGAGCCATTTCTCAACTTGTAATCTATGATTCACTTTCCCTTCTTTTCTGTTTTCCTTTGGTATTGAGAACCAATTTAAGGCATCTGAAATATCCTTTTCTTTATTTTCTTTTCATGCCACTTCCTGCCAGTTCTTTTATGTTCCCTCATTTTCCATTCTTTATCAAGATTTCTCTCATTCTCTCTTTCCCATCACGTCGTCACACAGACTTCCCTTAATGCTGTGTCACGTGACATGAGTTAAACTCCGCTGACTTTATATCTTGGAAACTCTGGGAAGTTTTTTTTTTTTTTTCTCTCGAAAGATTGAGGCAAAAGGAGGAGAAAAGGGGTAGCTGTGTGTGTGTGTGTGTGTGTGTGTGTGTGTGTGCGTGTGTGTGTGTGTGTGTGTGTGTGTGTGTGTGTGTGTGTGTGTGTGTGTGTGTGTGTGTGTGTGTGCGTGTTGGAGGAAGGATAAGTAGTGTCTATATATATATGACTGCTCTTTTCTCATTGCCAGAATTTACATAGAAGTGTCTATACGCCCATTTCTACCCAGCATGCATAAGTACAGTGGAGTACTTTGAGGAGCATTTACTGCTTGGCGGTGCTGTCCGGCCACCACCTTTTCTCTATCCTGAAGTTCCCTTACATTTTTCTCTCAGAGTATTTGGCTTTCTGTCTGTCTGCGTGCCTGTCTATTTCAGTATGTCACAATTTCACACAAATAGTATACAACATCAAACTTCAGTCTTTCCCAATGGCATTCCTAACTCTAATTTACTTGATGGATTTTTAATCACAAATCCCTTTTTACAAACATTTTGATACATTTTTACAGTTATTTTGGAGAGAAGGATAATGAAAACTGAAAATATAAACCTTAAAATTCACTACGCTAAATATAGGAGCGGAATATTATATGTAACCTGGCACTGATTGGAATTAGCCGGGAATTTAAGGTATCAGCGAAAAAGGCCGAATACTTTCAGATGACATATAAACCAACAACCTGTTACTTTATCATCATGAACCACTGAGTATACCTATATCCGGTTGAAGATTGGAGCAGCACTAGTAAAATGCTTAAAATCTAAATGATGATGGTGTGGCTATAGTAAGCACAGTTAGCTTGAAAAAAAAAATAGAACTGTCAAAGAAAACAATCCATTAGTATTTCTTCTATGCCATGGAAAAAAACACCAGTTTGGCTTATGGAAGCGGCTTCAAACCAGAACTCTGCTACACAATTTATGACGCCTGGTTATGTTCCTCCTTCAGACTGTCTATCACGTCCTTCCTTATTCATTGACCAATCAGTCTATGGTGCACTATGCTATCAGTTTACTTCTTAGATATCTATTCCTTTTGCCCCTTCCTCTCATCAATCATTTCTTTTACTTTAGTTATTGTGTGTGTGTGTGTGTGTGTGTGTGTGTGTGTGTGTGTGTGTGTGTGTGTGTGTGTGTGTGTGTGTGTGTGTGTGTAAGTGTGCGTGTGTGTGTGTGTGTGTGCGTTTCCGAAATATAATCTCACAATGAGCTGTAAAAAGTCGTTTTAATTATGGGTCCAGGCATTCAGCTGTCTCATATTCAGTAACCAATTATACGATGAACTCGAACTTCAGACATATAACATAATAAAGTCTGTGATTTCTCAAGGGTAGGTTAAGCTTTGTCGCCATTGATTAATATTCACATGTAAGTATGGCAAACACCAGGTGCCCCTTGTGGTCAGGTACGTGCAAGGTACGTGCACATATATAGTATCTGTATATGTCATTAAGTATAGCTAAAAAAAATATAGGGATATTTGTACCCAAACGTACACTGTTGCTTATTTCTAATCATTTTTCATTATTCATTTTTGCTTTTAAATAAATATACCTCTGACTTTTTCGTCTTCTCACCCTTTTCTCTCTCTGTTTTTTTTTTTTTCCTCTCTTGATGATACGTCACGGAACATAAGTGAAGCTTCACTGACTTTATATCACAGGATTGTTTCAAAAAGAATTTTTGTCTTCGAGAAGAAAGGAAGTTAAGGGCGGAAGTGTGTGTGTGTGTGTGTGTGTGTGTGTGTGTGTGTGTGTGTGTGTGTGTGTGTGTGTGTGTGTGTGTGTGTGTGTGTATCAGCATATGTGCATGTGTGTATGTGTGCGTGTGCATGTGTGCATGCATATGCAAAAGGTACGTAATGTATTGTTTTTGTGTGTATGTACATGTACTTGAGCTCTTGCGAGAAATATTTCGTGTATCATTAAATCGCAAATCCATTTACATACATATACTTATATATTATACAGTACTGAGTGGCGGAGCACCCTCCCCCATTCCCTCCGGCAGCCTGCTAGGAAAAAAGGAGAAATGCATCGAGAGATAAAGAAAAACTGCATCACCACTCCGTGCGGACTAAGATCAGATTAGGCTTGTTCCCGTTCTTGGGTGCGATAAAGAAGTGGGAATAAAAAACATGGTGGTCACGGTGAGGGAGAGAGAGAGAGAGAGAGAGAGAGAGAGAGAGAGAGAGAGAGAGAGAGAGAGAGAGAGAGAGAGAGAGAGAGAGAGAGAGAGACAGAGACAGAGAGAGAGACAGAGACAGAGGGAGACAGAGAGAGAGAGACAGAGAGAGAGAGACAGACAGACAGACAGACAGACAGACAGACAGACAGACAGACAGACAGACAGACAGACAGACAGACAGACAGACAGAGAGAGAGAGAGAGAGAGGGAAAGCAAGTGAGGTGGATGGGTATGATTTCTACCAAGTGACTGAACAGGATAACCATCGGAAGAGAACGGCAATTATTCCTCGACTGAAATAAAGCTCGATGCAATACCTAACAATACTCTCAAAATATTATAAAAATTCAACAAAGAGAAACTGAAATAATTTCGACTTTTTGGCACTTAAAGACTTCAGGGTAACGACGATGAATCCCCAGAAGGTACATCTCTTTTTGAGGGGGAAGGATAAGCTGGTAAAGTGGGTTAAAGGTGGATAACGATGGATAAACACATAATTTGGATAGGCTACAAAGCAGCATCAGTGGCTGATGGAAGGTTTGCTTTTGCTACTCCAGTGCTGTATTTGCCTACTCGACCAAATTAGTATTAGTCACAATATACACGACGTAGATAAATTTTTGCACTCGGGCTTGTTGCACCAGGCCCTTTCTGGTCCCATTTATAGTCCAGACTATTGACAATGTTGTCCTTTTTGTGTGTCCAGCTTAGAGTGATTATAAAGGGTTATTACTACTATACTGTTTTTTCATCATAATAGGACAAAAACAGAAAGATTACATCCGTTCACGCAAACAGGTATCAGAATTAGTACCCATGTATTAAATGATCCGCGAGGACACTTCCTCGTGCATTCTTTTCCCATCATCTGCATCAGTAACTGCTTGGTTTCTAACCACATCATTGCCCTTCCATGCTCGCTAGCTACGATGATGCATTCATTATTCACTTACATATTGTAATCACTTCCCGAGACAAGAAATTATCCAGATCTACTTTGCCTTTGCGGTCACTAAAAAAGTCCTTCCAACTGTTGTCACCATAGACAGTTGCCTTGCTACCTTACTCTTCTGTTATTATACCCTCTTTTATGCTAAATCCATCAATCATTTCAAAAACCGGTATCTAACCCAGTAGATGTTGTACATATCTGACATAGGATAAGTTATTTATGATCCAGAATTCCCGCAGTTCTTACATGGCAACGAGGTTTCCGTAGTGTATGGAGTAAATCGTGTCATTCAGCACCAAAAACAGCATTTCTGTGAATTCATCAGTGCCTTCTATGCTTTTCAGCAACTCATTATTGAAGATATGCTTTTCCATTCAGTCAAGCACCATCAGCCTCTGTGCACGCGCACGTCGTCAAATTATCCCTAAGTTGCCATAATGACATGTCAGATTGGCATTAATCACACTATACTTCCATTAAATCTGATGGAATTAGTCACATTACCTGTAGCAGCTCACAAAGATGGTGTCATTTTAACCCCAAAATGATATTAATATTTGAAGGGGTGCCTTATGGTAATGACAGAGAATGGAAAATGACACAAAACAACAGAATTAGAATTAGAATCGGCATCTTACATCTTCTTTCGTCTGCATGAATAACTCTATAACACCTTGCATTTTCAGCAGGGCTGATCCTCAAGCGAAGGGAACAAAAAACGTACTTCGAACAAAACATAAAGCAGAAAGGAGCAGAAACATACTATAACTGACATAGTGTAAACAAGAATTGCATATGTCTCGCGGCTCCCACTCTATACATTTATCTAAACATAAATGCGCATATTCATATCTCCCTCTGACTTATTACACTCCACACTGATGGAATTCCCCCTCGGACTTGCAAAGAATGTCTAAACTTTGCTGGAATTAAACTTGAGCGAAACACGTGGATGTTGTTCCTCGGAGCAGCGTGAAGGAGCGTCGCTGAATGAAGGGAAACTAACCGAAAACCGGCTCAAACTTCAGCCTGAAATGAAATCTTCGAAATAGAACTGTAAGAGTTGGGCACTTCCTTGGAGGGAGTGAATAAGAGAACTGAATAATCATGAGGCAGGGGACGCGGTAAAACAAATAATAGCGATAAGCGAAGGAAATCCTCAGTCAGTAACTTGCTAGACATTCATGCTGCAAGGGAGATCTCGGGCTGCGTGATTGATCGGATGTGAATGACTTCGATTGAATTGGAAGGAAGGACCCCTGCCATTCGTCCTTCCTTTTTGCGAAGGTTTTAAAAATAAGGATGAAATAAAAATATATAAACGGTATAGATAGATAGATAATTAGTTTATATATATATATATATATATATATATATATATATATATATGTATGTATATATATATATATATATATATATATATATGTATATATATATATATACACACACACATATTTATATGTTTATGTGTGCATGTGTGTGTGTGTGTGTGGGTGCGTGCGCATGCGTGCGTGTGTGCGTGTGTGTAAAGAAAGAAAA
>NC_061855.1:18817849-18820349 GCF_019202785.1 Penaeus chinensis | reverse complement strand
TTATCATTTTTATTGTTGCATTATTATTGTTATTGTTATCTTATTATCATCACCATTATTACAACTATTAAATTATCATTATCTTATCATTATTACTATTAAATTATCATTATTATCATCATTTTGGTAATGCTCATCAATATTATTTTCATCATTATCTATATCATTGTTATCATTATTGCAATCATTAACATTACCGATATTGTTGTTTTGTTATCGCTGTTATTATTGATATTATTGATATCATTATGATACTATTTCTATCATTTTCATAATTATCATTATCAATCTTATCATCATTATCATTATCATAATTATCAATGTTATTATAATTTTCCTTATATTCATTAGTTGGTATAGCAACAGAGCAGTAGTAGCAACTGCAGCAGTGGTATTAGTACTTATATCATTATCCTTAATAATAGCTATTATCATCTATGCTATTCTTGGGATTACTACTGCTATTAATATTGTGTTATTATTATTGTTGTTATTAGTATCATCATAATTATTCCTATTATATCCATCTTTATAACTAACATTAGTATTGTCATCATCATTGTCAGTTCTTTTAAATGGATGTTATAGCCTTGTTTAATGAAGGGAGTCTAAAGAAACAAATAAAATAAAATAAAATAAAATACCTAACAACATGCTCAAAACGGTCAATTCCTAGTGTCCATACTGTGCAAGGATATATTAGTTAGAGACACCACACATGCCATGTCTGTTAAACTATGACACTGGCAAAGCGGGAGTATAGAAAATGGACACGGCAACATCGTTAAATAAGTACACTGAGAGCTGTGTAATAACAAAGAACAAAAGCAAAACAATAATAATAATAATAATAATAATAATGATAATGATGATGATGATGATGATGATGATGATGATGATGATGATGATGATGATGATGATGATGATGATGATAACAATAATAGTAATAATAATAATAATAATGAATAATAATAGTAATAAAAGTAGCACCAGAAGATGCAGAACAAGAACAAGATGTTTGGCAATGTTTGATATGGGAAGGGATCTTGACAACCGGCGCAGAGACCAAAATTAGTAGGGAATGAGAAGGAGGCACTTAGTCATTTAAATCCCCAGAGATTTTCGAAGCAAGAACATAGGCATCTGTGTGATTAAAACTAGATACAGTTGCACCAGGCTCTGCACCTTAAAAGTCTAAAATATATATAGAACTGCCGGGGATCATCATCAAATATGAATGCTGCAGAACATAGTCTTGTTCGGAAAGGCCAGAATACCTTGAAAGGTTACAAAGTTGAAAGATATTCCAGGGCCTTTGGGTTGAAGTCTACTTAGATCCAAATATGAAATTCCAATATAATGATAATTTTAAAATGATGATGATGTCAGAAGCAATGATAGTATTTTTTCTATAATCATTATCATTATTATTATAGTAATCATAATTTTCAATATTTATTGTTATTATTATCATTAACCTTGGTATAATCATCATAACCATTACCATTTTTGTTGTTATCATCATCATCATCATCAAAACCATCATCATCATTGTTATCAATGTTATATTATCTTTATGAATAGCGTTATTATTAGTATTATAATCGTTGTAATTACCTTTATCATTTTCACTATCATAATTATAGAAATGATAATACACTTCACAAAATCAACAAGAACAAATATAATATTGACGGCAATTATGACAAAGGCAGACAAAGATGTATTGAGGCAAACAAAAATCATATTTTACAACTTCTTTAAAAGGCCCTCATTTGGCCATAAACTGAAACTTCCCAGGATTGCTTCGGAAGATAGATAATGAAAAATATTAATTACCACTACAATTATTGATGTTTCTGTTTTATTCTCAGGACTATTGGTCATTATTAGTTCCCAAAGTGGTCGGTACCGTCCTCTGAAGGCGGTTGAAAGACCTAAGGGCAGTGAGGGAAAAGGGGGCGGTAGAATGGATACAGTTAAAATAAATTGTTTTGCTGAATTGGGCAAAATAAAAAAGGTGTGTGTTCGCATGTGTATGAGGGTGGGGGTGGGGTGCGGTAGGAATCCAGCCTGGAAAAGTTTGGGAACCATTGAATTTTTATTATCACTTCTATTGTTATTTGTATAACTACTATTCACTTCATTGCTAATCTTCATATAAAAAATAGGTCATAGTGGACCTAGAAGCAATAGTGGCACCAGAGTCCTCAGGACCAGAACCCCACTGCCGGATGCAGTTTATACTCAGGAGTGATATATATATATATATATATATATATATATATATATATATATATATATATATGTGCGTGCGTGTGTGTGTGTGTGTGTGTGTGTGTGTGTGTGTGTGTGTGTGTGTGTGCGTGTGTGTGTGTGTTTATATATATATATATATATATATATATATATATATATATATACATATATATATATATATATATATGCATGTATAATAAAATACCAATGATGGAAAAAATCCTCGGAGGCCGGTGTGTAA
>NC_061855.1:18800349-18802849 GCF_019202785.1 Penaeus chinensis | reverse complement strand
TTTTTTTTTTTTTTGTTACAGGTGCCGTATGGTTTGAAAATGGTACCAGTGCAGTATCGAGCAGTGATCACTGGAATGGCCGCATATCACAAGAGACCTTCGGTGAAATGAAAGCAACTTATGGGGAGGATGCTCCATCATATGATGTTCTTAAACATTGGCATCGCCAGTTCATATGTGGTCAGTCTGTAGAAAAGTCTCCTATCCCAGGGCGATCCTAGTTTGCCATTAATGAGGACACCACTATTTACAAAATCATTCATGACCATTTGCATTTGTAAAAGTTGTCTGTTCAGTGGGTTCCAAGGCTAGTCACACCTTTCCAGAAGCAGGGACGAGTCCATTGTTCCAATTTGTTTTTTAGCCATGTGTCAAGAAAACCAGAACTCTTTTGTCAGACTAATTATGCAGGATGAAACTTGGGACCATTATTATGATCCAGAAACTAAGGCCCAGTAAGAACAGTGGAAGTACTTTGACTCACCACCCCCAAAAATGTACGTGTCACACCATCAGCAGTCTTTTGGGACCAGCATGGGATAATGATGATGGACTTCCTTACAAAGGTACTAAAATCATAGGAGCTTACTATGGTTCACTGTCACATAAATTGCGGGAGGCTATCAAAACTATGATGTGCGAAATATTGGCCAAAGGTGTCCGGCTCCTACAAGACAGCGCCCCTGTTTACAACTCTCACATTGCCCAGATGGAAGCGCGGACCTGTTGCTACGACATGTTTCCCCATTCTCCTCGCTCTCCTTACCTTGCACCATCTGACTTCTTTCCATCTGTGAAGTCATTTTTGAAGAGTAACTGTTTCCAAGATGAGACAAGATGTTTGCTTTGTGTTTATCTATGATACTTGAGGGTGAAGAAAACACAGATGAAAACTAAAGTATGTTCATTGGAGATCAGCTCTAACAAAAATGAAATGGAACTCTTCATGTTCCTCTTCCCCACACGCCAGGTGCTACTGTCAGACGTGTGACTAGAGAGACAAAATAAAATATTGTACTTTATAAATCGTACAGAGTATATCATTCTTTCACATAGGTGATATGCTACACAGCAATATAAACATAATCTTCTATATTTCACATAGTGAAACCTATCACACAAAAGGCAGGGTGTACAATACAATAACATAATTATCACAAGATATTTACGATAATACTGGCATCACAACCTGTATGTAATTGCATCACAACATGGCACTCACAACTCACCTCATTATCACAACCCACAACACTGACTTCTGAAGTCACTTCTTGGCTTTAAACACAAGCTGCGGAAAATGATGGGAGAAGTGTGTCACTCTTGGTGGGAACTATGTAGAAACAGACTAATAACTGTGTGGCGTTTCATTCTTGTACGTCCATAGGAAATGGGTCAGGGGAAATCTTTAATGAGTGCCCCTCTGATACGAATATATATATGTGTGTGTGTGTGTGTGTGTGTGTGTGTGTGTGTGTGTGTGTGTGTGTATGTATATGTATATGTGTGTGTGTGTGTGTGTGTGTGTGTGTGTGTGTGTGTGTGTGTGTGTGTGTGTGTGTGTGTGTGTGTGTGTGTGTGGTCCGCAATGTTTATGAGACACAGTATTATGAGTGCTTAATAAATCAGGAGAAAATGCCAGAACGTTACATATATAAGTGCTTGATGTATCACATGAGTGTATCTATGCAACGTGCATTTCCCATGTATATAATTTTGTGTGTATTGCATGCATTTATGTCTTTGATACAATGACATTTCACTTGATATCGTACGCCTACTAGCAATCTCTCTCGCGTGCCCGGCGTGGAGGTTTGAACTCGTCTCTGTTTCTTCTATTGTAAATACTTATTTCTGCACTAGTAAATGACTTATCCTCACGCATACGCTTATATACATATTCATACATATATACATATACATACATACATATATATATATAAATATATATATATATATATATATATATATATGTATGTATGTATATGTATATATGTATGAATACGTATATAAATGTATGCGTGCGTGTGTGTATATATTTACATAAGCAAACACACACACATATATGCGTGTATAAATATATATATATATATATATATATATATTTGTGTGTGTGTGTGTGTGTATGTGTGTGTGTGTGTGTGTGTGTGTGTGTGTGTGTGTGTGTGTGTGTGTGTGTGTGAGTATGTGTGTGCATGTGTGCGTGCGTGAGTGTGTGTGTGTATGTGTATATATATATATATATATATATATATATATATATATATATATATATATATATACATATATGTGTGTGTGTGTGTATGTATATTTATATATATATATATGTATATGTATATAAATATATATATATACACATTTGTGTATGCGTATGTATATGTGTGTCTGTGTACGTGAGTATGTGTGTGTGTAAATGTGTGTGTGTGTGTGTGTGTGTGGGGGGGGGGGGGGGTGAGTGTGAGTGGGTATATATATATATATATATATATATATATATATATAT
>NC_061855.1:18720349-18725349 GCF_019202785.1 Penaeus chinensis | reverse complement strand
GAATGTTCTGTGTAGAGTTTCTCCGGGATTTAAGTCCAAAATTGTTGCACCGTGATCCCAGAGTAGTGCTTTGCTCCGAACTGATTGCATTTTGAGTTTCTGTGAGTTAGATATTGCAACCAGTGGGACAGGTGTGTAGTCGAGGATAGGTCTGACAGTTGTTTTGTAGAGCCTGAGCTTTGTTCATGGTGTGCAACATGAGAAGTATCTGTTTGGTGAGTGCTGTGCGTGCTTGTGCGATTCTTTGTGTGACGTGTGAAACCTGCGTTTGTGAAGTGACATCCAAGAATGTTTTCTCTGTTTGTGTATGGGATGTTGGAATTGTTAATTGTGATTGGTTGTGTGTTTCGGCGTGCTATCCAACAATGAGATGGGGCGGTAATTCTCCACCTCATGTGCTGACGTCCCCGACTTTGGTATGAGTGATTGTGGCGTGTTTAAATTTGTTGGGAAAATATCCTGTAGCCAATGCTGCGTTGAAGGTATAGCGTAGCCTGCGGATCATTGTAGGTGACAGATGTACTGTGTTGCTTGCTGGGTCTTTGTGGTGTGTTTATTTCGACTGTCAAAAGGTTAGCGTGGAAGTTGTTGATGAATTTATGGTGGATGTTGTTTATATATATATGCACACATACTCACATGTGTGTGTGTGTGTGTGTGTGTGTGTGTGTGTGTGTGTGTGTGTGTGGTGTGTGTGTATAGAGAGACTGGACTCCGACCCTCATGGTCCCAAGTTCAATTCCCCGTAGCGTTGGTCATAAAAATGCCTGCTCTCTGACTGCTGGCTCGAGCCCGAGAAAACGACATATCGCCTTCAGAAGTCAAACGCAGGTGTCGTAGGGGAAGTCACCGCCGTGGCACAGGTGTTAGCGGTTGATTTGGAAGGGCATCCAATCAGGCAAGGGTGGCACTGCCATATAACCTCTCAATAGTGAATTGAGAGACGCCTATGTCCTGCAGTGGAATGAATAGCTGTTAAAAAAAAATAATAATAATAATAGTAATTAAAACCTAAAATATATATATATAGAGAGAGAGAGATAGAGAGAGGGAGACAGAGATAGAGAGAGAGAGATAGATATAAATATAGATATATTAAATATATGTATATATACATATATTTATTTATATACATGAATATAAATATATATATATATATATATATATATATATTATAAAACGACAGCTTCAAAAAAGTATTCAGTATTGCAGCCCATAACTCTGTATTCTCGTATATTTATCTATACACCCAAACAGACGGGGTAGCTATGGGTTCCCCACTTGGCCCCTCATATACAAATGTTTTTCTTGGTCACCATGAACTGAACTGGCTTAAGCAATGCCCACCTGAATTCCGACCTATTTACTACCGACGATATAGTGATGACACATTCGTGTTGTTTAAACACCCTTCTCACGTAAATTTATTTTTGAATTATCTGAACTCTAAACACCCAAGCATTAAATTTACCTGTGAAATGCAACATAACAACCAACTATCCTTTCTAGACACCTGTGTTACCTTGGACAATGGACGTTTCCATTCTAGTATTTGCCGTAAACCAACCCTTACTGGCCTCGGCCTTCCATTTCTCTGCAATATCTCATACATTTATAAAATCAACGGCATTAGGACGGTCATCACTAGAGCCTATAATTTGCGTATCAACCGGTCCGCTTTCCATGATGAAATTATCTTATTAAAGAACTTTTTTGTAAAAAATGGTTACCCATTATATTTATTTGAGAAAATACGTGAAACTATCATTTATGGGGAAATTAAGCTTTGGAAACAGTACTTTTACAAAACAATTACCCTCAAATAAATTTCAGCAACGCTAACACTATTATATATATTTTTTTTTTTTTTTTTTCCTACTATAATTTGTGTTCTATCATTGTATATCTGTTTACCTGTCCTACGTGTGGTCAGCCTCACGATGGTTATGTCACCGCATAATGGAACACAAAGACAAGTCTTTTCGTACGGGACTACCGCTGAGCAAACCATCTCTCTCGGCCATAAGATAGCACTCTCACAAACACTCACATCCTTTCTCCTATACAGATTTTGCTATTCGATCTTCCCACTCCTCCCGTCAAGACCTCATTATCTCTAATTCTTTGTTGATTCGAAAGATGGAACCCGAGCTTAACAACACCACTACCGCAACCACCTTGTTTACTAACTAGCTGCTTTCCACCCTTGATTATCACCCTTATTGGTTAAGTTATCATAGTTTTTTCCTGTTTTTCTACTGTCTATATTCTTACTTTGTCCTTCGTTTGTTCACAGTTTCTTATTATTGATTTTGTTCTTGTTTTTTTATGAAAGTTCGAATTATCTATTATGCATCTTTGTTTATTTAGAGAACCACTTTAATTATTCTATAGTTAGTTCTCTTGTCTAATGCATGTATTTTGGTTCATTTTTATGGCACTGATGATATAGATGATTAATCTTCGAAACGTTTGATAATAAACATGAAACTAATTACGGCCGTATTAGTCTACCTCTCCATTCTTATTAAATTATTTGTATTTATATATATATATGTTTATATATATATTACATATATACATATCATATATATATTATATATTATGTGTATACATATATTTATATATTATATAAATATTATATGTATGTATATATTATATGTATATATATTGTACATTTATTTATATATTATATAAATATATATATATGTATATTATATATATCATATATATATATGTATTATATAATATATAATATATTTACAATGTATATTCATATAATATATATTAATATGTAAATGTATTATATATTTATATAATTTATATATTTATATAATATATATATTTATATAATATGTCTGTATATTATCAATACATATAATATTTGTAAAATATATTTGAATATATATTATATGTATATCTATATGTTATATAAACATTTTATATATATATATATATATATATATATATATATATGCATGTGTGCGTGTGTGTGTGTGTGTGTGTGTGTGTGTGTGTGTGTGTGTGCGTGCGTGCGTGCGTGTGTGTGTGTGTGTGTGTGAGTGTGTGTGTGTGTGTGTGTGTGTGTGTGTGTGTGTACGTGTGTGTGTGTGTGTGTGTGTGTGTGTGTGTGTGTGTGTGTGTGTGTGGGTGTGTGTATTTAAATGTGTATATATATGAATGTATGTCTTCAAATATATATATATATATATATATATATATATATATATATATATATATATATATATATAACATACATATATATATATATATATATATATATATATGTATAACATATATATATATATATATATATATATGTATAACATTTATATATATATATATATATATATATATATATATATATATATAACATATATATATAAATAGAGGTGTATATATATACATATATATATATATATATATATATATATATATATATATATATATATATATAAAACATATGAATATATACACTACTTTATATTATGTATATATATATATATATATATATATATATATATATATATAATGTATACGTATTATATACAATATATATTATATACATATGTTACATATGCATATTGTATATAACATATATTATATACATATATTATATATATATATATATATATATATATATATATATGTGTGTGTGTGTGTGTGTGTGTGTTTAAATATATATGAATGTATGTATTTAAATGTATGTATGTGTGTATATATGTATATGTCTACGTAAGTACGCATGTATATATTTTACATACATGTGCATAAACATACTGGTTCATTAGATATCTCAATAAACATGAAATATGATAAGTCTCCACAAGACAGGCAGAATAGTGTCCGCGCAAATATGTAACAAAGGAGTCATTACAGATTCGTTATGCTAACCAGTGCTATTTGTAATGTGCTTTGGGACATAATTAGCATATGAAGCACTAAAATTCCTCCCAATTCTCATGAAACATTCAGTATGCAAAATCGTGGAGCAAAAAAACAGAAAAAAAAAAAAAAAAAAGATGAAAGATATAAAGGAAAAAAAAATGTGGTACGCAGGCGAGAGAACAATACTTCTTTTACATTCGCTTTATTTGCGGTTAATGCTAGTTATCTCGAATGAGAGAAAAAAAAAATGGATTTACAGTGTGATTCAAATTTTTGGTTTAATAAGTATTATGATAATCATCAAGTAGTGACCTTAAAATGAGTGTTTACATAAAAAAAGCTAAATAAACAAACTAGCCAATATTTATTAGCTAAGTGGCTGTAAGATAACTGTAGCTCTTAATACTTATCATAGGTTTGCCTAGTGCCGTCGGCATATCGAGCGTTTCTACCTTGTACCTTAGTTTCTATTACTTATGAACTGAAATACCAAAAGGCATAGATTAATACAACTGCTAGGAAAAACGGCTCTAAATTTCTCTGCGGTATTTTTGTCGTTATTTATCTCAATCACTTAGGGCGAAATCGAAAACTTTTCGGATGCTTTTTCTCTACTGTATTTATATGTTGTTCGTGATACCGTGCTAGTCAAAAAAGTATAAAAAATAGATAAAAATTATAAAATATCCTGTGCCGTTCGGGTTCCTGTGTGTATAAATGACGCAGCTGATTGACCGAGACCGATAATGTAAATAATGATGATTATAATGATAACAGTGATGATAATGATAATGATGATGATAATAAGAATAAATTAAAATAATAGTACCAATGATAATAAAAATAATAAGATCGATGATGATAATAACAGTAATAATAATCATGCCAATAACAATTATAACAAAAAGAAGACGAAAAAGATTAACAATAATGAATATAATTCCGAGAGCAAACATGGATAAGTTTGTGCTCTCTCTTTCTCTGCATATATATATATATATATATATATATATATATGTGTGTGTGTGTGTGTGTGTGTGTGTGTGTGTGTGTGTGTGTGTATGTATATATATATATGTATATATACACACGTGTGTGTGTGTGTGTTTATG
>NC_061855.1:18680349-18685349 GCF_019202785.1 Penaeus chinensis | reverse complement strand
CTTCGCAAATATTGGTAGACTCACCTATGAACAGACAGCTGCTTCCATAGCCCCACAAAACACAACCAGGACAAGGCTCTCAACCAATGCTTTCAGACCACAGCCAATAGGAGTGGAAAAAAGTTTTAACAATAAAACACTAACGTGAAACAAATGCTGTAGGTGTGGATAACATTTCTTTTCGATTCATCAAAGAAAGCTTACCCGCAATAACTTTCTATCTAACTGTCATTATAAACACATCCATAGTCACTGTGGAAACATGGCATCATAACACCCATTTTCAAATCAGGAGATGCACAACAATTGAACAACTATCGTCCTATCACTCTACTCCCAGTGATATCTAAAGTGCTAGAAAAATTGTTGCAAATCAACTATCAACATTCTTAGAATCCAATCACCTTATTTCCGAAACGCAGCATGGGTTTAGAAGTAAGTTATCCACTGAAACAGCTTTACTTAAAATCCCAAACAAAATTTATGAAAACATATACAAGAATCAAATAAATCTACTCACACTGTGTGATCTGTCAAAAGCGTTTGACAGTGTCAGCCATAAAATCCTGCTTAACAAAATGAAAAATCATGAGACAACTATTGGCTCAGAAGTTATATATCTACAAGAACGCAGTCAGTCAAAATTCGTAATAATATGTCAACTCTTTCGGTGTCCCACAAGGTACCATGTTAGGCCCGATCATGTTTACTATATTCATAAACGATCTATGCAAACAACTGTCTCCTTGTAAAATATGCTGATGACTCTCAGTTTCTTCACGCTGCCCCTGTAAGCAATTTATATGAATTGATAAAAAATACGCAACAGACTCTTACAGAAGCAAATATGTATTTTGACAACAACGGCCTCAAACTAAATCCCGATAAAACTCAATGCATCTTTATAGGCAGTCGGCAAAACATAGCCAAAATCCCCATAAACCTAATCATAGAATTTGAAGCCCATCATATCAAACTAAGCATTTCCGTGAGTACACATATACAGATAAATGACTTTCGAAACACATAGACAACATTCACAAAAAAGAGATGGGCACGCTGATATACTTAAATCAGATAAAAAAAAAAAAAATCCCCGCTGAGACGAGAATTATTGTTGTACAAACAATTGCACTAAGCATTATAAACTACTGTGACCATCATATTCTATTTAATCTTATCTTATATCTCCCCCAGCAATGTATTTGCTATTGTTTCTACTTATTATGTATTACTGTACGATGCCATGATCTATGTAAAAAGAACCATTGTAATTAATGGAATAAAGAGTTTTGAATTGACTTGACTCTCTCTCTCTCTCTCTATCTATCTATCTATCTATCTATCTATCTCTGTCTATCTCTCTCCCTCTCTATATCTCTCACTATATATCTCTCTCTCTCTTTCTCTATCTCTCTCCTCCTGTCTATCTTTATCTCTCTCTCTCTCTCTCTCTCTCTCTCTCTCTCTGTGTGTGTGTGTGTGTGTGTGTGTGTGTGTGTGTGTGTGTGTGTGTGTGTGTGTGTGTGTTTGTGTGTCTATTTGTCTTTATCTCTCTCTCTCTCTCTTCCTCTTTGTCACTCTTTCGCTCCTCTTCTTACTCCCTCTACCTTCCTTTTCCCCCACCCTTTCCCTATCCCTCTCCCTCTCCCTCCCCCACTCCCTCCCGTCTCTGTCTACTCCCACTCCCTTTCCCTCCCTCCCTCCGCCCTCTCCCTCCCTCCCTCTACCTCTTCCTTCCCTCACTTTCTCCATCTCTTTTCCCTCCCTCTCTCCCTCACCCTCTCCCTCACCCTCTCCCTCTCCCTCTCACCCTCACCCTCTCCCTTTCTCCCTCCCTCCCTCCCTCCCTCCCTCTCCCCTCTTTCTCTCCCTCCCTCTCCCTTCCTTCTCTCTTTCATTGCATGTCACCTCTACTCGCAACAATTTTTAACGTTGCAATAATCAGAAGCTTTATCAGAGTCGCAGTCATGAAACCACTAACTGATAATCCCCAGAGAAGCCTTCCCTCAGCGCCCCGTGTTCCAGCTGACTCCTTCATATTACGCAATTTCTTAAGACTAACCTTTCGTTCGAAGAGCTTTTAGAAATCCGTTGTGCGAAGATGTGAATTCGTCTTGTTGGGATTATTTGTTTTCTTCTTCTCCTTTCTCTTCTTTTATCCATTTTAGGGTATGATTTTTCATTGTTTTTTTCTCTCTCTCTCTCTTTTTTATCTTTATGTTTTTTTTTTTTTTTTTTTTTTTTTTTTTACCATTTTTTCCCTCGTAGTTTGTTTGCTTTGTGACGTTGAGACATACAGGCACGAGTAGGTACACACACACACATACACACACACACATGCACACTCACACTCCAACAATGACACACACTACGAAGGACACACACACACACACACACACACACACACACACACACACACACACACACACGCGCGCGCTTTCACGGCCGAAAGCAGCCGCGACTCCATTAAGTCATTTCAAGGCGACCCGGCCACTTCGTTACGAGCGTGAGAAGGCTTGATATTGATAAGTTTGTTGCTCGACGAGGAGGGGGGGGGGCATAGGGGAAGGGAGGGGAGGGGCGTATGGGAAGAGGAAGGGAGGGGAGGGGCGTACGGGGAGGGGAAGGGAGGGGAGGGGCGCATGGGAAGGAGAAGGGAGAGGAGGGGCGTATGGGAAGGGGAAGGAAGGGGAGGGGAACGAAGGTGGGGGACGTATGGGGAGGGTGGGGATGAAGAGCGAGGGAGGGCAAGAGATAAGGGGGAGGGGAGGGGGCGAGAGAGGGGATGAGATAAGGTAATAGGGACGTGGGGGTTGACCGGAGAAGATGGAGGGGGAGGAAAAGGGGCGTTGGAGAGGCGGGGAAGAAGGGGGACGGAAGGAGGGTGGGGAGAAGAAGGGGAAATGGGGGAGGGTGTGTGGAGGGGTGGAGAAGGAGAGAAGGGATAGAGGGAGGGAGGGGAGTACATAGGAGGGAGGAGGTAGAAAAGAGGAGGAAGGGAAAGAGGCAATAGAGAAGGAGGGATAATGGAGGGGCGTAGAAGCGATGGAGAAGGAGGAAACAATAGGGGAAGAAGGGGAAAAGGAGAGAAAAAGAAGAAAGAGAAAGGGAAGAAGAAAGAGAAGCAAGGAGGAGGGAGAAAATGAAAGCGAGCAGGGGTTACGGAAGAGGCAGGGGGAAGGGGGGAAGGGGAGGGGGAGTGGCACGAGAAGCGGAAAGGGAAGGCGAAGGAGAATGCTGTTGCCAACGGATGGTTATTATTTAAAGCTGTGAGACTAGGCGAAAAATATAAAGGTTGGTTGTTATTATTCTTTCATCTCTCTTCAGTCTTGTTAACACGCATATTGTAACTTATGAAAATATTTATTCACCCTTTCTTTTTCTCCATTTTGACATTTTTTCCGCATCAGTCTCCTGGGAAATACGACTTACATGAATTCTCGCTGACAAGGACAATCATCAAAAGGAAACGGGTTCACTAAAATGTCTAATTACGTCACGAGACACGTGCTCGTCCTCTGAATGTGTGGAGAATCACTAGGAAATAAAAATCAAAATGTATTGAGAAAGCGATACCAAAAAAATATACTTTGAAAGAAGGAGTTTAAGAAATTGTGAGAAATGGCTGAAATGTATAGAAAGATAGATAGGCATAAAAATAGGTAGATACATAGATGAAGATATATAATATATAAAATAAATAGGCATTTGTGTGTATATATGTGTGTGTGTGTGTGTGTGTGTGTGTGTGTGTCTGTGTGTGTGTGTGTTTGTGTATATGTGTGTGTGTGTGTGTGTGTATGTGTATATATATATGTATATATATATATATATATATATATATATATATATATATATATATATATATATATACATAAATACGTACATACATGCATACATAGATGCAGATAGATAGGCAGATAGAGATGCATATTGATAGGTAGATAGAGATAGATACAGATAGGTAGATAGAGATACACTAGACAGATAGATAGAGAAAGAGAAAGATAAGTAAATAGAGACAGATAGAGATAGGAAGATAGAGATAGCGATAGAGAGGTAGAGAGAAACAGAGGCAGAGAGACAGATATGGACACAGACATACACACAAACACGCACGCACATTTCAATCAATTTACTCACCTAGTCCTGTTCTCCACCGCCGACCCCCGCGCCCGTCAACGCTAATGAACTTTCCGAACAAGCAATCACATCAATGGCGGCGAAGAGAAAGTATTATGAGCATTTCGATTAGTTTCGAAATTTTGCTTCAATTTCATGTTTCGAACAACTTTCTAGCGGTTCTCGTTAATCCCTCCGACTGAGGCATGTTTGATATAATTATCTTAATCAACTAAATCAAGCTCTTTTTATGCATTAGTTCGGGGATGAACAAATACAGGTGAAATGTTTGATTTAACCAAAAAAAACACGTAAACTTCACAAATAAAGGAGATAAATGACATTAGAGGGCGGGGAGGGGGGTGAATGAGGGGGAGGAGGAGGTGGAGGTCTCTTCTCCCCACTCCCCCCAAACAAACATTTTTTTTTTTTTTTTTTTTTTTTTTTTTTGCCCTCTATACTTCTCTCCTCCTTGACAACACTTCCCCCCCCCCAAAAAAAAAAAAAAAAAAAAAATACCACCTTCTCGGCCTGCCTAGGTATGTGTCCCCTCACCCCCTAATCAAAAAAAAAAAAAAAACGTCAAACACTGGACGTCGACGATAAAAACACAATTTTCGCCTCGGGATTGGGCGACGTCGTGGGAGCAAATATATACACTGTCGCCATGACCGCCGCCACGTTAAAAAAGAACGGACACAGGGCGAGGAGAAGGGATAGAGAGAATGAAAGCCGTTTGAAGGGAATGGAAGAAAAAAAAAAGATATATATATATGTCCCTCTTTTCTTTCCCTCTCTCCCTACCTCCCTCTTTCCATCTCCGTCCCTTCTTCCTCATCCTTTCCATCATTTCCCCTTTCCCTCCGTTCCTTCCG
>NC_061855.1:18672849-18675349 GCF_019202785.1 Penaeus chinensis | reverse complement strand
TTTCTTGTCACTGTATAAGCTCTTACCTCTTTTGTACTTGGGTATGCATTTTATAGAAAACCATTGCAGTCATATTATCTACATATGTATTTGTATTGTGCTACTTTAGATTACTTATTTACTCCATCGTATTTTACATCATGTGCACTCATTATTTTATTCCCGTTATTGCATTTAATCCCTTTTCCACATTGCTTTTAGCTTAGGAATGTTTAGATCGTTTACCGATTTCCTGTATAGTCCTGTATAAAGGAGGGACAGACAGACAGACAGACAGCATTCTGACCGGACTGAATCTCTAGCCGCTATTTGTAGCTCTCTCTCACCAATAAACTACTCCAAATTACCAGGACGTCTGCTATCCCGTCACCGCTACCCAAGATTGTTGCATCCTGCCAGACTTTACCTTGTCAGTACAGTACCGCTCACAAGCTACGTTTACAATATATATGTGTGTGTATATATATATATGTGTGTGTGTGTGTGTGTGTGTGTGTGTGTGTGTGTGTGTGTGTGTGTGTGTGTGTGTGTGTGTGTGTGTGTGTGTGTGTGTGTGTGGTTTCAACTTCTCGTCCTTCTTGTCTTCAAAATTATAAAGTCATCTTTGTCCAAAGTAGTAAGTCCTATTTTCTGTAGTCTGTTAGCTCATATCTCTCAGAGTAGATACTCATCTTGTGGCTGCTCTTTGAGCTCTTTCCAGTTTGTCTATATTCTTTTTTAAGGGTGGACTCCATACCACTGCATCGTATTCTAGATGATTTTGACTTTCTTTGAACCTGACTACATGGCATTTATTGGTGTTGAATTCCATTTTCCAAATACATTTCCACATTAATAAGTTATCGATGTCAATTTGGAGGTATCCGCATGAGAAGCCGTCTATTTTTTTTTTTTTTTTTTCGTGTCGTCTGCAAACATATTCAGACAAATACCTGGGCTTATGGTAAACATAACCGGCGCCAAGACCAATATTTGAGGTACCCTACTAGTTACTCGTCGCCCTCTAATTACGCTGCTCATCTGTCTTTCATGAAGGAAGTCTTTCATCCATTCGAGGAGTTTGCTTTTCACTCCACCTAGGTGTTCTAATTTAGAGTCTTCTATGAGACACCTTATCGCATGCCTTTTTTTAAGTCTAAGTATACTACCCAGCCGTCTTTTTCTTGTAATGTTTCGGAAACTGAGGAAATTTGCTACATATGACCTTCCTTCCTTAAAATCAAATTGCTTATTTGATATTGTGTTGTTTTTTCCAAGTAGTTCAACCTATTGTTTCCTAATAATCCTTTCTAACAACTTTACACACTGCTACAAAACTGAGCTATAATTTAGAGGGTTTGTTCGTCACCGCTCTTATATAAAGGCGTAACGTTGGCGAGTTTCCAATCTTCTAGTAGTTTTCCTCGGAATATTAACAAGGGAGGCACTTTCTCTAAGAATCCAGATGGAAATCTTATCTGGTCCTTCTACTTTAGCCTTGTTTTTTAGTAGGTCTTTTACTTCATTCTTTTTGAGAGTGGTATTTTCGATAGTTACTGAGTGAAATTGCTTATTAAGGATTCCACATATTTGCTCCTTAGTATAAACAATGTTATTGTCTTTGATGGGGCTAATTTGATCTTTTAGTCTTAGAATTTATGTACTTACTGAAGAGCTTTGGTTTATTTGTACATTTATTGATTATATCATTTTCTAAGTCTAATTTCGCCTCCATCATGGTTTGGGTATTCTCATTTCTCCCAACTTTATACCTTTCACATGTTACCTGATATATATATATATATATATATATATATATATATATATATATATATCAATCAAGGTTCTCTTCTTTCCCAGTTTATGCCTCCAAAGAAAGCTTTAAGGCTTTTATGATTACCTTTGTGGTAATGGTACTTCCCCTTTCGTTCCTTACTTGCAATATCCTTAATTTCTTTTATCTTTTATGAATACTGGGTTAAGCATAGACTATGTAGCCCTCTTGCCCTAGTATGATCTGTTACATTTTGGAAAAGACAATATTAATTTATGACTTCTAGTAATTTCGCATGCGAGAACTTGGTTGAGATCTGGGATCGAAACTTTCCCAGCCAATTTTGCTATTAAAATCACCTGTTTCAAGGCTTTCTTTTACATTAGTTTCCGAAAGTTGTAGCACCTTCTAAGCTCTTTTAACGTTTCTTGAATTAGTTCTGGGTAGTTTTCTTGTGACCGCACCGATGTATGAGGCATGCGGCATGTACACTGTGGTTATTATGTTTACCTCTCAATTGTCTTTAGTTCTATTGTGGGGTCTTGCTTAATCTTTAACTCCTTTATAATTCCTTTCCTTGTTAATATTGCTACACTCCCCCCCCCCCCCCTCCGTATCTATTTGCACTATCTAAGAGTCTACGGAGGGATCCGATTTGGATTCAGTGATGCGTGTTACATCTGACTTATCATTTTCAATAATTTTGTCTAATTCTAGTAACTTCGAACATGAACCATCTATATTTGT
>NC_061855.1:18657849-18665349 GCF_019202785.1 Penaeus chinensis | reverse complement strand
CACGCCTGTGCAATTAGCCAGGGTGGTAAATAAAGGACTAAACTAAAACTAAACCCCTACGTTCAAGATCAAAATCCTTGTTGTAGTGCGTCACAAGGTATTCGTCATATTTTTCTTGTTTCTTGGGCTCATTACGTAGTTTGAAGGTAATACCTCAAATTGATCCTACAACTTGTATAGTTTTGCTTTGAGCGAGCGACATACGCATACGGCGAGGAGAGAGTGTCTCCTCGCACAAAGTCGAGGGGGGTACCGTCCCGGGCCAAAGTTGAGCAACCACCTCCCAGTACATACCATTTCTTTGGGAAATACATGCCCGCCAGCCACGTGAGGCTGTGGAGGGCATCCCCTGTGAAGTGGCCATGTAGCTAAGTACTGCAAGGGCAAGGCGCACTGCGAATGTGGTGAACAACATACTGCCAGGGAGTGTCCTCGCAGTGCTGCAGGAGAAGAGAGTACTGCAGATATACTAGCCTTTGTCCCATCATGCTTCAGGTGTGGGATGACAGGTGTGAATGCCTGCCACTGGGGCCTCCCTACTCTTGCCCCCCCCCCTATCCCCTGTGGTAGGGGGGAAGGGCCAAATGTTTGAAATGGTTAAAAGTATTTTTAAGTTTAAGACTACCATCTGTAAGGAAATCCATAATCATAAAGCCATATGTTTCTTATGTGAATTTATGATTCGTAATATTAGAGGATATAACAGCATGAGGTACAGATTGCCTAACAGAGTAATATTCACATATGGATAAACGCACAATCAAATTTATATCATGGAATATGAGTAGTATAAAACCTAGGCTGAATGACCTAGTTTTATATGCGTAAATATAATATTGATGTTATTTGCGTGCAAGAACCTTTTGCTGCTTCTGCTAATATGAAAATAGCACCTGCAATTCAGGGATATTATTCATATGTGACTGGATTGTTGACATATGTGAAGGTAACACTACCACATAAATTAATTTAAAAATCCGAGAACACTGATGTTCAATCTCATAATTTAAAAATTCAAACTGCTACTGGGTGTTTTTCACTGTATAGTGTATATGCCAGATACTCTAAATTTCTGGCTAGTTCCCTCCCCAATTTTCACAACCAAGCCACGTTATGTATGGGCAACTTTAATGCAAGGCATCCACACTTTGGAGACAACCAACGTGATAGTAATGGGGAAGAATTCAAACATTTTAGCAATAGTCGATCACTGACAGTATATGACACAGCAGCAGAGATCATTTGGGAGGTGACAGGTTAGACTATGTATTTGGCAAAAAAAATAGTTCATGGTAATGTCTGTACTGCACTGATACGAGAGTTAGTGACCACTTTGCAATACGAACAGACTGCACTGTAGACAGCGACTCAGCCCCTAAATCACCTAGGTTCAGAATAATCATCCCACCGGGCCTGGAGCATCACTTCAAGGCACGGGTCTATGACTGGTATAACACCTATGAAGTAAAAACTGTTGAGAAATTTTCTCTGGATCTAATCAAAGTTGTCACTGACTACTATAAAACATGGGTTCGTTCACGAAAACTCTAAGAAGACGACAAATAATTTGCAGTTTATTAAAGCCAACAAGGAATTCAGAGAATTAAAAACTCAGATTCGTAGTAAACACTGGGAACAATTCTTGCAAAGTATGAATAGTCAAACTTCTGTAGCTGACTTATGGAGAAAAATTAATATGCTGACAAGTAAGGCTCTCATAACACCACAGTTCCACAGTCCACAGGAACAGGCTAATATCTGCTAGAGCAGTGGGCCGAAAATTCTCAATTACACTCACTTCCACAAGAGATAAAAGATCAGCTCAACAAGTCGAAAATAGATAGAAATTTTAATAAGCAGTAGCCTGTGGTGCTATTGACCCCTCCGACTTTGCCGAAATAACCGAGTGGGAACTGAGCAATGCCCTTCTGAAAGGTAAGGCGACCGCTCCTGGCGAGAATGGCATTACTTACAGCGTTCTTCGCCACATTACTCAGGTACCAGGCAACCAACTTTTACACCTGTATAGACTCACACAAGGAATCCTCCCAAGCTCCTGGACTAAAAGCTTAATCATTCCTATACCGATACCCAATACTAACAAATACAGACCCATTTCCTTGACCTCCTGTCTTTGCAAAGTACTTTAGAGAATAATTCTGAACAGGCTCATGTATCGATAAATGCTAAGTTGTCCCCCAGACTGGATGGATTTCTCCCAGGGTGTAGTAGCCAGCACTGTTTTGCAGAGTACTTAACAAACTCAGACCCAGGCATGCAAACCGTATTTCTTTATCTTAAATCTGCCTTTGATATTGCTAAAAGGGAAATTATCCTTGAGTAACTAGCTAGCTTTGGTATTCAGGAAAAACTGTTGACATGGATTCAAGTTATCTATCGAATCGATCAGCACAGGTTGTCTTCCGGGGCATTAAGAGTACTCATACAAAAGTATTTGAACTTGGCACACCTCAGGGAGGCGTACTTAGTCCTATGCTATTTATTTGACTCCATTATTTGCTATGCCGATGACATCTGCATTAAATCCTCATCCGAGGAGAGAATGCAAGAGATTCTAGATATACTTTCTGCAAGGGCTACTGAGTGTGGTTTGATAATCTCAACTGAAATAAAAACAAAACACTTAACCCAAAGACAATCCCTCTGCCAAGGTTTCATATAAATGACGTTGAGCTAGATCTTTGCCACCAGTACAGATACCTCGGGGTGATTGTTAATAATTCAGAGTTCATCAGAAACCTGAAGAACAGGCTGTGGGAGCGGCTGAAGCCACTTAGGACACTTGTCGTCAAAGACCATGGTACTAATGTCAATACTGCGAGACTTGTCATACATAAGGTCAGTCATAGATTACCATGCATTGTACCTAGTATTGTTCAAGAAATCAGAGATGACTAGTTTAGAAAGCGTACAAAATGAAGCCATGAGGATCATTCTTGGTGGCCCTAGAACAAAAAGGATTGTGAATATGAGAACTGAACTTAATTTGCCTTTTGTTTATGAAAAAATGTTATACATAAATACCACATTTAGTGTCAATTCAGTTAGAGAACCCCTCCATTGTACAGAGTTCCAAAGACAATCAAAACACAGAATAGAAGAGCTCACTTTAAATGACAACACCGATTCATACTCAACTCCATGGGTACAAGTAACATGTAAACACTTAGCTCAGCTGAACATACCCAAAACTAAGACCCTACATGGACGTTCTGTACCACCGTGGAAAATATCGAACCTAATGTATATTATGTTTTTCACTTTCTCTTTTTTATTTTTTCTGTTTTTCTTTTATTTTGCTCAATTCAATTTAAAAATAAATAAATAATACAATATATTCTGAGCGCAGTGCAATCCGCATGACTCACGAGATGGGTCTGGGACATCTCGAGTAATAAGTCTACGGACATTGCAACCCTTGTTTCACTATGTCGGACCTGAGTGTATATTATTATACGACTGCCCCCAAAAAACACAGTGTCCCCCTTGCTATACTTAAGCAGTATGCACTTGCAATTATAAATGAGCGTCTAGAAACTCTTTCCAATGCATATGAATGCTACGCTGACGGATCCTTGCAGTCTGGGAGCAGAACAGGATGCGCTTTTGTTGTATATAAAAACAATATTTTGCAGCACCAGGATTGTAGGAGGCTTCATGACTGGGCTAGCACTACGTAAACTGAGTTGGCAAGTATACTCATGGCCACCGAATTTCTATTGAATCAAGGCTCAGGGTTCATTTTCTGCGATTCACAGAGTGCTCTCCAGGCTCTGAACACTCTAGACAAAGGTGCGGGAAATATTGCAAATGACATCAGGATAAACGTGTATCGTGCAAAAGAACGAGGCCATATTATACGTTTTGTGTGTATTCCATTGCATGTTGCAATACCTAGGCATGATCATGCTGATCGCCTTGCAAAGTCAGCATGTGACAAAGTGTGGATATAGATCTTGGGATACCTCTCTCTAGGATTTTATACATCATGAAAGCTTCCTTCAAGGAGGACTTGACTGAGTTGGTTAATTTTCAACGTAAAAATATTTTTCCTTATATCTCTATGGTTTTAGTTGTGGTCAGGTTCTGCAGTGTTGTTATATATTACGTACATGATGATTTTTTTATGTAATTTATTCCAGGTAGAAACGGTACTCTTTATATTATCTATTCCTTGGAAATATCTGATTGAATGGTAACCTTTTAATCGGGTAAATTCACAAATGTGAACCAATTAGCCAGAACGGGACAAGCAGTCTCTCGAAGGAAAGAGACAACATCTCAATCATTATCATTTAATCCCCTTAATGTGTGGGTAGTGGGACTATTCGCCCACTCCTTGTCCAACCACGGTACCCCCCCCCCCCCCTGGTATGACGAGTCCATGGCACGTTTTAGATTCAATGGACCCAATGGAAAATGGGCACCGAGAACTATAACATTTATTATCATTTTATGTATCATGTATTTTTATCAACATAAACTACACTTATCCCACATGCTAGAAATGTGGTTTGCCGCCCGTAAGTATTGTACGCACACGTACGTGGGCTTAGTTACGTACACGTGAAGACATTTGCTATCCCATGCCCAGTAATTTGTGTGAGGACACTATCTCGCCATAAGGATAGTGTCGCCTTTACTGAAATGTAATTATGACCAGATTAGCAACATAACTGGATGGCGTCTGCTAGTGACGTCATGCTTGTGGTTTGCCATTTCGTCATTAGTAACGTCATAAACCGTGACAAGGCAGCCACTCACGGGTATCGTGTGGTCGAAACAGTAACCAATACCCTGGCTGGAGGGCACAGATACCCCCGGGTACTTTGGGACTACCGGAAGATCTGGTTTCACCTCCTCATCGCTCGCAATCCGCTGATTTTTATCCACAACATAAGGTCACGGTTAGTACTATGCAGTTTACCTGGAATTCACCACTATATATGTTTGAAGCTTTAGTGACTGGCGCAAGGGGGATGAGCTTGTAAGCTAGGAACTAAGACTAAAATAAACAGGTAAGCCGCGTATTGGTGTTCCTCAATTTCCCCCAGCTAATTAGTGATGACAAAGTTCAATGTAAAGTAGTGTGGATATAAGGTACTCATGAATCATTGAAGATAATAAGCTATGCAAATATATTAGTGAATTAATAAATATAGCTCAAATCTAATCCTCTCACATATCCATAGTAACTGAACTGAACATGCCCGGTGTACGGTGCGTGGGCGGCCAGGTGGTACTCGCATCAGGTTAATTAAGGTATAAGGAAGGTCCAGATCAGGTCTCCAAGGGACATTGATCTGGAATTGTCCCGATATCAGGGACAATTCCAGGGACGATAGCGTAGCAGTCCTGCGTTACTGTTACCTTCCATGTGTGTGTTTGTGTGTGCGGGTGAATAATCTATCTATGTATATAAAGATAGACAGATAAATAAATAGATTGATTATTAAATATATGTATATAGACAGATAGATAGACAGCTAGATCAGTTAATATATATATATAAATATATATATATATACATATATATATATATATATATATATATATATATATATATATATATGTATACATATATATATTTAAATATATATATATATATATATATATATATATGTATATATATATATATATATATATATATATATATATATATGTATGTATACATATATATACTTAAATATATATATATATATATATATATATATATATATATATATATGTATATATATATATATATATATATATATATATATATATATATACACACATATGTGTGTGTCTGTGTATACATATATATACATAAATATATAAATATATATATATACATGTGTGTATATATAATATATATACACACACACAGACATGCATATATATATATATATATATATATATATATATATATATATATATATATATATATATGGATATATAAAGATATACACGAATATGCCATTGCTTAATAAAACTGCTTTTAAGAATAAGAGAAAAATTGATCTTTGTCTGGAGAGATACTGTAAGAAGTCGTAGCCAACTGAGAGCAATTTAATTATCAACAGAAGACAAATATAATGTTTTATTTTCCTTTTTTTCCTCCTTTCTGGCAAAGCTCGAGTTAATACAGAAACCGTCCACACAATGGCGAATTGTAAGAAAAAAATCCCTCCTCTCTTTTCAAAATCTGATTTCGTTCAGAGTTTGTCTTTCTGTTTATTTGTATTCCCTTTCTCTTCTGTTTGCTTTTCCCTCCTTCATAAATGTTCATTGTACTTTACACGATGTAAGTGTATAATATTTAGAGGCAAATTTTGCTCATAATTAATTCTCCTTTTCCTTTAAATGTTTTCTTTCTTTCTGTTACCCAAAGAATATGCTTGCTATTTTCGTCATAAATTCATGGATATTATTATTATGCTCATTACATACCATTAGATTCGCTCTATAGAATTAAGATGATTTTCGCAAGATTGTTTCTACGAATTCCGTATTTTCTCGTCAAAAAGAGATTTCCCGGCGTCATGCAATATTTCCAACTCATACAGTATGTGTAGTATTTTCAGAAATTCTTTTACATGAACCTTGTTCCATTTTCGTCAGTTCTCTACTCTTTAGTTTCTTATTCTGTCTCTCTTTCCAGAGAATAAAGAGGAGAAGAAAAAAGTTTTACCTAAAATTATCAGGGAGGTAATCAAGCTTTCAGAATTTCCATGTCAAATGTTTAAGATTCTGCTTGGTCGGAGCATTTGTTTTCTTCTGCCAGTTCCTTTGTACTTTTTTATGTGCGTTTATTCTCATTCATACTTTTATTCATTTATTTCACTATCTTGTAACATATTTTAAAATCATCTTTAGTATTATTGTTATGATTAATATCAATTTAGGATGTACAATAGGGAAATAGGAATAAAATCCACGAGTGTTCTTCACATACGTATATCCTCTTTAGCAAAAACGTTATGTATATGTTCGATTTCATTTTTTTTTTTTTTTTTATACAGTACATACACACACGCTCCTCTTCCTCCCCGACCCTTTCTGATTGCACATTCTATCGCAACTCTCCTTTCCCTCTATCAGATATGGAGGCCCCGCGTCTCCGAACCGGACGAAACTTCTCAGGCACAAGAAAAATATCCCAACATGTTTATGCTCGAACGCCCCCTCGTGATCCGGCCAAGCAGAGGCCCCCGAGCGAGTTTTTGCCTTATGCCGAGCTCTCACAAGGACTGTTTTGCCGTGACTCCTTCTCCTCATGCAGCCAGTATTGCCGTCTTTGGGCCGCGTGATTTTTCCTCCATATATCTTAGCGATTCCAAATAGATTTCACGTCTGTTTCGGAAGGAGAAAGGGAGGCGATGGTGTCCGTGGTCTCTATAGAAGCTATGGAAATATTGGTGGCTGCCTCGAGTAAATTTCCTTATTAGATCTCCAGTCGTACGTGTGCGTGTTTGTGTGTGTGACACACACACGCAC
>NC_061855.1:18645349-18647849 GCF_019202785.1 Penaeus chinensis | reverse complement strand
ACACCCATGAAGATAGTAATAACGCAATGAAAATAAAAAACAAAATTCCATCTTTGTTTTCTTTTCTTTTTTTGAAACTGGGGGTGGGGGGGGGGTCAGAAAAGCCACAGGAGGAGGAGATAGCAATATGAAACAGCCTCATGAATAGATAACAAGTGCTTGCCAAAGGATACTACTCCCAGCCGTAAAACATTCATCTTTTCCGAAGTTGCACATCTCGTCAGATCGGATATTAGTCTGTAGACGAAAAAGAAGTGAATGCAGATCACCACTTATGTTTCCTTGTGAAGATTATATCTAACATTACCATTGTTACCAATATTATTACAATGATAATATTGGTAATAATAAAATTATTATTAATGTTGCAATTATTTTTTTTTATTATCATTATTATTATTACTGTTATCATTATTGTTATTATTATTATTATTATTACTGTTATCATTATCATTAACAATAACGATATTATTATCATTATCAGCATCTTCATAATAATTATTATTTTAATTATTATCATCATTATCATTACCGTTGTTATTATTATCATTATTACTATTAACATTTATCATCATCATTATTATTTTCATGTTTATTATTTATCATTATTATTTTTATGCTTATTATTTATCATTATTATTACTATTGTCATTATTATCACTACTGCTATAATTATCATTATTGTTATTATTATTATTATTATTATTATTATTATTATTATTATCATTATTATTATTATTATTACTATCATTATCAGTATTATCATCATTACTATAATTATCATTATCATTATTTATATTATTTTTATTATTATCATTATTATTATCACCGTTATTTTCATTATTAATACTATCATTATCATTGTTACCATTATTTTTTTTTTTACTATTATTATTATTATCATCATCATTATTATCATTACTATCAATATTATTATCATTATCTTTTTTGTTATCATCATTATTATCATTATTATTATTATTATTATCATTATCAGCATAAGCGTTACTACTATCGTTATTACTGAATCTGGTCTTATTGTTAGGTTCATGATTTTATCATTACTACTTTAATCATTATTAAAAGTATTGCTATTATTGTTATTATGATTATTAATATTATTCATATTTCTACTATTTCATTATTGTTATTATTATTAATACTATTATTATTATTATTATACTATTATTATTATTACTATCATAATCATTATCAGTATTAGTATCTGCCATTATCATCCTTATTATCATCAACATCATTATACCAACTATCATCATTATTATTATTATTATTATTAGTCGTTGTTGTTGTTGCTGTTGTTGTTGTTTTCCTTATAATTGTCATTATTATTTACAGCTTTATTTTCCTCAACATCTTCATTATTGTTATATGATAATTAAACATCAGCGTCACCTTTATTGTTATAATGTTGATTGATCTCCCCATATCGTTCCTTAGCCATTCTCAATCTGAACAAATAACTACAATACTTTACTCTTAAAATTCTCTAAATACCACGACCGAAGGACAGATTTCCAACGTGTGTATTGCATATCTTTTGCAACACAATCTACCATCCATCACAAATCTTCACTTTACCTCCGTACCTCCATCTACTCTTAAATATGTTGTCTTATCTCTATTTTTATTATTGTTATCATTATCATTAGTCTTAGTCAAAACATTCACACTTTACTGCAGGTCTATTGTTCATCAGCTACCGATCTACTTGTAATCTACTTGTGATCTACTACTAATTGACTATTAATCTCCCTCAATATCTACTCCTCTACCCTGGTTAACAATGGAAATCTAATCAACCGGTTCCTGGGCCTTAGACAACCAAGCCATACATTTTCATTAGAGTCAAACAATAGGTCTTCCCTTATTTCTGCTGGAACCATTTCATCAGGAAATAAATGGGTGAAATGAAAATAAGTTAATGGATAAATGGATGAATAAAACACGTAAATAAATAGATAAAGAAATTAAGAGGGATATAAATATAAAAAAAATACCGGAATTCTTACTTTATGATATCGGGTTCTATTATTATTATTATTATTATTATTATTATCATCCTTATTATTATCTATTTTTGTTATTGTTGTTGTCATTTCATTAGCATTAGTATTATTATTCTATCATTATCATTATCATTATTTTTACTATTATTGTCATCCTCAATACCATTAGCATCATAATTTTTACCATTATTATAATTATTTTAATCATTTTTAATATTTCGTATCATTATTAAAATGATTATGTTAACAATTACTACAACAACAACAAAAATAAGATGAACACTGTTGCTTCCCTTCATGTTTATAACCATTTGCAAGGCGAAAGTGGTGCGATTCAAACTCGATCAACTTTATTAGATTTTCATTCCTTGTCACGCATTCTCTGGACTTTAACTAGTCCTTATAAATGAGTCTCCAACTACAGCACGACGCCATTTTCTTTTCCTGAACTCTTTTATTTCACAGTAATTGCA
>NC_061855.1:18625349-18627849 GCF_019202785.1 Penaeus chinensis | reverse complement strand
TCAACAAAACACGCGCAAAATACATAAAAGCAAAGCAAGTGAGCGAAAATAAAACTGAATATAATTAATAAAACACAAGCAGTACCCTTAAGAATGAAGCAGAACTGAAATTAAATTAAATAACGTAAAAAAAAAAAAAAAAAAAAAAAAAAAAAAAACACTCAGATAACAAAATAACTCTAAAACATAGAATATGACTACGGCGGTTCAGGAAAACAAAGATAAAAACAACTAAAAGAAATAAAACACATCCTATTTAAAGCTATAAAAGATTCTGACACTTCTTTATGGACGTATTGCAGTCTTTGGTTCATTATTCATTGTAGAAAAAAAAAAAATCGCAAAACTTTGTAAAGAAAAAAAAATCGCTGGAGCTTGCAATATTAAGGCAAATATTAATGAAATTAAGAATTAGAAAAAAAAGCATAAACAATTATACATAGGATTAAACGCAACAATAAAACAAAACGAGAGTAAATAAAACTATACAATTAAGTAAAATAAAGTACTAAATTAAGATTGTTTAAAATTATATCCTCTAAAACATTACACAAGAGAGATCGTTAAAACAAAAGAGCAGAGAAAAGTGCTCGCCCCGACCCGCTGCTCCCTGCTTGAAACCCAAGGGCGCTACCGATTTTTGCGGGAACTCCTTTAAAATAGGACAGTACAGAAGTAATACTATTAGTAGTTACATCACTATCTGTACATCGTTAACATCACTGTTAATCGAAATATCATTGATTTTATCATTATCATATTTACCGTTATTATCTTCATGAGCATTATTATTATTCATAATCATCCCTACTGTTACTACTACTACTACTGTTGTACTCATTATGATGATAATTATAATAATAATAACAATAATAATAATAATAATAATAATAATAATAATAATAATAATTATTATTATAATGGTGACATCATTGATAGTAATAATATTAATGATATAATTGTAATAATATTAATAATATAATAGTAATAATAATAATTATCATTATAACTGGCATTATAATTATCATTATTATTATCATTATTACTATCATTATTATTACTATTATTACTATAAATATTATAATGATAATAATAATCATTACTATAATCATTATTATTATTATTATCATTATCATTATTATTACTATTACTATTACTATTACTATTACTATTATTAGTAGTAGTAGTATTATCACTAAAATCATTATCCTTATCATTATTAATATCACTATGTTCTTCGTTATTATCACCGTTATTATTAATATAATTGTCACTGTTATAATTATTATTACTATTATTATTATCATTATTTTATTATCATTATTATTATTACTATAATTATTATTATTATTATTACTATTATTATTATTATTATTATTACTATTATCGTCATCATCATCATCATCGTTTTATCATTATTATCATTACTGTTATTTTTTTTATTATTGCCACTGAAATCATCATCCTTATCATTATAAATATCATTATATTCTTTGTTGTCATTATTACCATTACTATGATTATTATCATTGTAATTATCGTTATCTAATGTCATTATCAGTATTATTATTATCATTATTATTATTATGATTATCATTAATATTATCACTTTTATTATCATTATTATTATTATTATTGTAATTCCTAGTAGTAGTAGAAGTAGTATCATTATTATTGTTTTATCATTATTACAATTATTATTATTACTACTACTATTATTATTATTATCATTATTATTATTATTATTATTATTATTATTATTATTATTATTATTGTAATTATTATTACTATTATTATTATTATTATTATTATTATTATTATTATTATTGTTATTATTTTTATTGTTATTATTATTATCATCATTATTATTATTGCCATTATTATTATCTTTATATTGTTCCCATTATTATTATTAATACTATTACCACTATTAATATTAGTGCTGTTATCATTATTATTATTGTTTTTATTATCGTTATTATAATTATTAATGTTATTTTTATTATCCTCATTACTTTTATCACTATCATTATTAATATCATAATCATCTTCATTATCATTATCATTATCATTGTCATTATTATTATTATTGTTATTGTTATTATTATCATTACTATTATTATTATTATTATCATTATTATCATTTTTATCATTATTATTATTATTTTCATTATTATCATTATTATTACCACCACCTTTATCAGTATTATTACTATTACTATTAATATCACTATCATTATCATTATCATCGTTATTATTAAAATCCACATTGTTGCTGTGTTGTTATTATTATTTTTATCAACATTATTTTATTATTATTATTATTATTATTATCATTATTATTATCATTGTCATTATTATTACAATTACTGTTTTATTATTATTATTATTATTATTATTATTATTATTATTATTATTATTATTATTATTATTATTATTATTATTTTTATCATCATCATCATCATCATCATCACCATCAATATCATTATCGTTATTATTA
>NC_061855.1:18597849-18605349 GCF_019202785.1 Penaeus chinensis | reverse complement strand
CTACATTTGCAGTAGGCACGTTTTTTTACTGCACTTTTTTTTTTAATGTTACACTTTTTTCAACCATTTCCCCACGACAGTATTTTTCATTTGTATTTTTCTAGCCTCGTATGTTATTCTTTCCTTCTGCAACAATGTTTGCTTAACCACATTTCCCCAACACTATCTTTTTCTTTCGTTTTTTTTTTTTTTTGTTTTTTTTTTTGCTGCCGTTTCCCCTACTGCCTTTTTTTCAGAAGAGTTTATTTCCTCGTGTGGTTGTGTAGTGAACTCGCCAATACGCGTTTCAGAGTCATGAAGTCTAAAATAGAAGAAAAAAAAGTCGATGAAATAATGGAAAAAATAAAGGCGATGATGAATATAAGTGAATATATATTTTCTTATCCATGTACGTATGATAGCATACGTACCTACATGCACACGCATCCGCACATGTAATTATTCACAAAAAAAAAAAAAAAAAAAAAAAACACGTTAACAGAAACACGAAAATGTTTGATAGACAGATGCATAGATTGGTAAGTAGATTGATAGGTAGTTAAGTAAACGAACAGATACATACATACAGCCATACACACACGCATGCATACATACAGACACACATACAGACAGACATACAGACATACATACAGACATACATACAGACATACATACTTACATACATACATATTCATGCATACATACATACATACACACACATACATACATACATACATACATTCATACATACATATATACATACATACATACATACATACATACATACATGTTCATGCTTACATACGTACATACACATACATACATACATACATACATATTCATGCATACATACGTACATACACATACTTACATACATACATACATATATACATATATACATACATACATACACACATACATACAATCATACACACACACATACATACAAACATACAAACATAGACATTCAGATAGATACACAGGTAGATAATTATATGTCCCTAAGCATGTCACTGATGTAGATTACCGAGTACCAAATCTTCGGTGAATTCTTATTCTATTATGAGGATTTGGCTGAAGCGAGCGAAAATTCAGCCGTTAAAATAGTGCGTTTAAGCGCCCACTCTGACAGGGTTGCATGGGAAGCTGGGGATAATAAATATAATTTTGCTTCGATAGTTACTGCCGAATTAATGGGGCAAGGATAACGCCAGTGACCTGAAGCCATTTGGCAGTTGTGGATATTTGCGCGTCTGACAAATGCGATTCTTTCTCTCTCTCTCTCTCTCTCGCTCTCGCTCCCTCTCGCTCGGTCTCTCTCTCTCTCTCCCTCTCTTTCTCTCGTTTTTTCTTCTTCTAGCTTATTTCTCCTTCTCTCGCTCTTTCTTCTATTTCTTCCTTCACACACTCTCTCTCTCTTACTTTCTATCCCTCTTTTTGTATCTTTCTATACATATATTTGTGTGTGTGTGTGTGTGTGTTTTTATACAGCCATTCATTCCACTGCAGGACACAGGCCTCTCTGAATTCACTATTGAGAGATTATATGGCAGTGCCACCCTTGCCTGATTGGATGCCCTTCCTAATCAACCGCGGTTGGGCGCGTTAACATTTGTGCCACGACGGTGACTTCCCCTATGACAAATGCGATTGACTTCTCAAGGCGATATGTCGTTTTCTCGGGCTCGAGCCATCAGTCAGAGCGCAAGCATTTTTACGACCGCCGCGACGGGGAATTGAACTCGGGACCACAAGGGCCGGAGTCTAGTGCGCTGGAATATCACGGCAGTCGTGTGTGTGTGTATGTATATATATATATATATATATATATATATATATATATATATATGTGTGTGTGTGTGTGTGTGTATGTGTGTGTGTGTGTGTGTGTGTGTGTGTGTGTGTGTGTGTATATGTATATATATATATATAATGTACATACAACCATATATATAAATTTACATATATATATATATATATATATATACCTACATACACATACACACACATATGTATGTGTGTGTGTGTTTATATATAGGTTAATATATATAGGTTAGCAGGAAAGGTGCCAAGAAGGTCTTTCACTCCTCTATACACAGTGGAATGTACAAACACTCGTACCATCCACACCATATGAAGAGAGGTGTTGCCATCTTGCTGTTCTTTCGCGCCCTGGATGGAGAGATCGCTTCCCTGCGTCGTTCTTCCTCCAAACTGGGCTACCCTCAACGAAGTCGCGTTATCCAGGGCGCGGCGTGCCTTCTACTACAACTCCTCTCCTTATGGGACCCCCTACCTGCCCGTCCTCAGCCTAACCTACATTGAGGAGATCTGCTCTCTTCGTCGCCGTCTTCATCCTTTCAACTGCAGGCTGATCTCCGCCATGTGAATACTCTCCGTTGCAACCTGGTCCACACCAGTCCTACGCTACCTCGAAGGTGGGCACCAATGCTGTTCCTTGTGCCTCTTGTCATAAGCAGTACTTTGGAGAGGCAGGCGCCAGTCTCAATAAGCGTCTGTCTCTATCCAGGAGACACAACCACAACGCCCTCTTCTGCCATCAATGGGACACAGGCGACGCGAATTGTCCTTCCGCTGATGCCCACGCCCGCTGACTGGTGGAATCCTCCTTAATCAAGCTGCTGCCTAATTTCAGTCTTCTGCCTACTACCTTATACCGACCACCCTTCGCATAGAGCTCCCTCTCCTTCGACCTGATCTGACCTCCCTTTGTTTCCGTGCACCTGACCTCATCTGTCCTGTGTTCACCGGGTTGCCTTTCCTCTCTCTGTCTTATACTTTCCTCTTCGGACTTGCAGATAAAAGGTCTCATTTTCAATATATCTAGTTTGTGCACTGCGTTTTATTCTAGTGTAGTATCAACACGGTAGTGTTTTACAATTCTTCTATACAGTATATATATATAGTGCATATACATATCTATCTATCTATCTATCTATATATATATGTATATATATATATATATATATATATATATATATATATATATATATATATATATATGATTTAGAAAAGAGGGAGACTTATGGAAATACATCCTGTATATTGTTGCAATAGAAGATGGATGCAACTAATTGCAAATCAGAATTATGCAATACTAACAAGCAAATAACAATTTGCCTTTTCACTGACACGTGGCAAGCTTAGCTGTGTTTTAGTTGCAATTTGATCTATTTATTCAGTCTGTATTTTAAGCGACACGTGCTAAAATGAAATATTATGTTGTTGGGTCTATTGATGGATTTATTTTTCATCATACTAATATCGTTTCGGTAAATACAGAATACTACCCATAGCATTTGATACTGGCGAATTGGTTAATTGTTCTTAATAACTGTGGTGTATATGATTGCATCAACGCTGCCTTTTATTTAGTTCTGTATCCTTGGCTACATGTCTTTTTCTTTCTTTTTTCCTTTCTCACTACCAATCTAGATATCTATTAAACATCACTACTTATTAATATATGAAAATCTATCTCTGCCTTCTTTTTTGCCTTCCTTTCTTGCTAAACCTCATTTTCCTTTAGATTTGCTGAATTTATAACAAGGAAAACCAGTATCAGCGCAGGAACTTCAGACGCTACCACGTATTGGTGTTGGCTTCAATCGTCAAACATATTAACCAGATTCCAAAGGGTATAAACTGAGGTGAAATCCAGAGCTGGAGTCCCGGAATCAGTTCTTTGTTGACCTCAGCTTCATTCTGCATGGACTCTCGCCCTTCCCTTGAATTGCATTTGTGATGAGGGAAGGGGGAACCCGCGGGATGGGCTAATGCCATCTTGTGAAGGATGAATCTACAAGGTGCCGATGTATGGCCACTTATTATTGACAGATGCCAACATGATAAGAACAATATACACATATATTTCCTCCTTGGCCATGCATTACTAAAAATGCCAAATAATAGTGAAATAATATACCTATTAATCTGCTTACATATATGTATGTATATATGTGTGCTTGTGTGTGTCTATATATGTATGTATGTATACATACACTCGCAATATATATATATATATATATATATATATATATATATATATATAAACACGCGTGTGTGTGTTTTTTTTATTATAATTATTCACCTGTGCATAAGTCATTTCTCTTTACTTCCGACATCCACTTTAAAAATAAGATTATATACTGAAAGGCTAATTCATCACAGTAATGTTTTTGGCAAAGTATATTGATTTTAAGTCTTATGATTTTGAGTCTTATCTCTCCTTAGCCAAAGCTTGTCTGTGTTCCATTGTGTGTTTTAATATTTCTAAAACAAGATGCGTGGGATAAATGAGTGATCTACAAGGCCAGTCAGTTTCAGTCCGCAGCAACGTAAATATAGTAAGTCGTCTGTCTTCATCTGGGCGAAGATAATTTGCAGTCTTTCTTTCCTGCATGTCATAAATACATCAATCTCCCTGTTCGGTCTGACAGCGGTTGAATCAATCTCCGTCTCTCAGGGGCGTGCTCTTTCTCTCTCGCTCTTCCTCTTCCCTTTCCTCTTCTTCTTCGTTTTCTTGTTTCCGCTCTTTCTTCTTTATTCTCCTCCCGCTTCTCTCGGGCTTTTTTCTATCATTCTTGTTTTTTCTTAATCTCGCTATTCTTTCTTTCTCTTTATCTCTCTCTCTCTCTCTCTCTCTCTCTCTCTCTCTCTCTCTCTCTCTCTCTCTCTCTCTCTCTCTCTCTCTCTCTCTTCCTCTCCCTCTTTTTCTTTCTCTCTGTGTATTATTCTCTCTCTCTCTCTCTCTCTCTCTCTCTCTCTCTCTCTCTCTCTCTCTCTCTCTCTCTCTCTCTCTCTCTCTCTCTCTCTCTCTCTCTCTTTCTCATTCCCTCCCCCTCTCTCTGTAACATTCTCTCTCTCTCTCTCTCTCTCTCTCTCTCTCTCTCTCTCTCTCTCTCTCTCTCTCTCTCTCTCTCTCTCTCTCTTTCTTTCTTTCTCTCTCTCTCCCTCTCACTCTCCCTCTCCCTCTCCCTCTCCCTCTCCCTCTCTCACTCTATCTATCTATCTATCTATCTATTTCTCTATCTATCTATTTGTCAATCTATCTATCTATCTCTTTTTCATCTCTTTGTCAGTCTGTCTCTGTCTCTCTCTCTGTCTCTCTTTCTAATTCCCTCCCCCCTCTCTCTGTAACATCTCTCTCTCTCTCTCTCTCTCTCTCTCTCTCTCTCTCTCTCTCTCTCTCTCTCTCTCTCTCTCTCTCTCTCTCTCTCTCTCTCTCTCTCTCTCTCTACCTCTTCCTCTCCCATCTTATATCCCCCTCGTTCCCATTGTTTTTACTGCACTCCACACCCGCTGACTCAGCCGTTAAAAAAGTAACATTTGGCCTCCAGCTTTGCCTCCCGATGTGTCAAAGTAAAGTGAAAATTCTTGTCGGAGACTTTGTTTAGCATCTATTACTAACAAAGATTACTTATATACCGTGATTTTTTGTTTCTCTTTTTTCAAGACATTTTTCGTACGTTATTCTTTTTGGTATTTTTTTGTCTGTTTTATTTTTTTTTCTTTCGTTTTTAGATAAACTGCAACGTCTATACATTATATTCATTCGAATGATATATCAAACAGTGATTTCATCTTTAACATTAATATGTATCAAAAAGTGAATATATAATCGTTCTGCAAACTTTCCCCGCCTCGCAGTTACATCAGAGCAAGGCTAAAATTACAGGAAACTCGACTAAGAATGATAAATTTTATCCCTACCTGTTTAATCCCACTAACTCATTCAACTCCTTCTTTCAATCGGCAAAAATCCTCAAGTGTACCCTCAAATAGCGGAAATCCTGCCCCCCTAAGAAAAAAGAAAACGAATAAAACCCAAAACTACGTCACGAGATAAAAATGAATGAATGATATTAGAAAAAAAAAAAAAAAAAAAAAAGATCGCCAACTTCGAATTTCTTCCTCGCAGCCTCTTGGTCTTTTCACTAAGTTTATGTTCAAAGACGATTTACGGAGCTTGAGTTACCGCGCCGGAGGGAGGTTGGGGGAGGGGAGGGAGAGGAGAGTGGGGGAGTGAGGGAGGGGAGGGAGAGGAGAGTGGGGGAGTGAGGGGGGGAGGGAGAGAGAGTGGGGGAGTGAGGGGGGAGGGAGAGGAGAGTGGGAGAATGAGGGAAGGGAGGGAGAGAGAGTGAGGGGGGGAGGGGGACGTGATGGCGCAGAGAGAGGGGGGGGGGAGACGGAGGGGGGAATGGAAGGGTGGGGAGGAGGAGGGGGAAGGAGGGACAGGGTGTTGGATGTCACGATGTGGAATTTTCCTTCTTTGTATTTTTATTCATTCTCCCCCCCCCCCCCCCACACTTTTTTTTCCTTCCCTTGTTTTTTTTTCTGTCATGACTCAGCCTTATACTTATGTGTTCTGTAATACCCTCTTCTTTCTAAAGCTGCTTATGGCGTTATTATTATCATCAGTAACAATCCGTATTAGCAATAGGGTTGTGTCAGGGTTATTAAGCTTATACTGATTTGTATTTTCTTCTTCCGTTATTACTATTATTACAGTTGTTATTGTTATTATTATCGTTATTGTTATCGTCATTATAGTTATGGTTGTCATCATTATCATTCATATCAGTATTATTGTTATCATGATAACCATTATCATTATTATTATTGATTATTTTAGCATCATTATCATTATTATTGTTGTTGTTGTTGTTATCATCATCTCCATCATCATCACAGGTATTATTATTATTATCATCATTATTATTATTATTATCATCATTATTATTATTATCATTGTTGTTATTATTATTATTATTATTATCAGCATCATCATTATTACTATGATTAGTATTACTATTGCTATTATCATTATTATTATCAATTATTATTGTAATATCATTGGTATTATCTTTACTGTTATTGATATTATCATCATTGTCATTATTATTATTATTATTATTATTATTACTACTACTATTATTATTATTATTATTATTATTATCATCATTACTATTATTATTTCTTTCTTTATTTATCTATTTATTATTGTTAATATTAATAGTAGTAATAGTAGTACTATTCCTGTTACCATTAGTATCCTTATCATCAGTAGTACCATTAGTATTATCATTATTGATAACATCATCATTATTATCATTATGATCATGATTATTTATTTTTGTCATTATCATCATCAATATTATTATCATTATCATAATTAATATAATTATTATAATTAATATAATCAATTTTATTATTATCATTATTATCATTATTACTGTTGCTGGTGGTGGTGGTGTTGTTCTTGTTATTGTATCATTATCATTGTTATCATTTTAATTAGTAGCATTATCATCATCATTATTATTATTATCATCATTATTATTATTTCCGTTATTATTAGTAGTATTGGTAGTATCATTATTATTATCATTGTTATTATAATTATTATTATTATCATTATTATTATTATTATTATCATTACCATTCTCATTCTCATTCTCATTCTCATTCTCATTATTATTATTATTATTATTATTATTA
>NC_061855.1:18587849-18592849 GCF_019202785.1 Penaeus chinensis | reverse complement strand
GGAGTCGAGCGGATTCTTCTGTTATTGAAGTTTATCTCCAAGAAACGTCTCTAAGCCATCGGGAAATAGCCAAGAAAGTGTGTTTCCAAAACTTCGGTTGCAAAAGTGAAAAGAAAACTTGAAAGTGTGGAAGAAAGTGTGTCCTCTCCCAGACAGGACAGAATGCTTGTATATATGGTTCAACAAGATCACTCAAAGTCGTCCAACCTATTGGTTAATGAGTGGAAGAACTATGGCGTCGAGTGTAAACCCTCTATAGTCAGAAAAAAGTTAAATGAGATGGGATACCGTGCATGCAAGCCAATTAATTGCCAAGACTAACCGTAACTGTGTGGAAGGAACGACTGGCCTGGGGAAAGGCCTACAAGGATTGGACATCAGAGGATTGGGAAAAGGTAAATCTCACTTAAATCTTCCTTTTGACTACATTTATATGTGATTCAAACACAAGTTAGTGAAATGCATATGTATGCATGGACAAAAATATCAGTTACAACATATTACATCTTATATGAAGTTCATGTTTGGTTTAAAAAGGAGATTAGAAGAAGGTCGTGTTGGAGATGGAATTCAAGAGGGTTTATTTGAATGTTCCAATCATCTCTTAACTTTGATTGTCCTTTTTTTTTTTTTTTTTTTTTTTTTTTTTTGCAGACTGCATTTCTCTGGTGAGTCTGCGGTAGAAATACTGATAAACAAACGAAAACTTGTTAGAAGAACTAGCTTAGAAAAGGACCAACCTGACTGTCAGAGAACACAATTAAAATTCCCTACCAAGGTGATGGTGTGGTCAGTGATCTATGTCATTTTTACTTGAAGATGAAAGATTTGTAAACGGTAATTTAAATCAAGTTGAATATCGTGACATCATTGATAGACGTCTTCTGACCCAACTTCGTGAATGGTTCCCAGATAATAATTACATTTTTATGCATGAAGGAAAAAGCACCCTGCAACACAGCCACTTGTGTTAAAACTTATCATAGTATTGGAGTTCTTGATCGGCCTGATTTATATCCCATAGAATATTTATGGAAAGACATGGTAGACGAGATAAGCAATGTAGGATGTACTAACAGAGTTGAGCTAAAGATAAATGTATGGCATAAAAACACAAAAATCAGCGAAAAGATCCGCTGGTACATTCGCGACATGCCAAAAGGTCTTCTGCAGTGATTAGGGCTGGTTACTAATATCATGTCTTTAATAATGTACACAAATAAAATTAAGAAATGGTGAATTGCTTTCATTTTGGGATATTGAAACCGCCGATGGTTTCAATTATTATGTCAGTATCGTGTGTGTGTGTGTGTGTGTGTGTGTGTGTGTGTGTGTGTGTGTGTGTGTGTGTGTGTGTGTGCATATATGCATGTATTTATGTATATATATATATATATATATATATATATATATATGTATATATACAAACACACACACGCGTATGTGTGTGTATTTGTCTTGTGTGTGCGTGGGTGCGCGCGTGGGTGTGTGTGAATGTGAAATTGATGTGTGTTTGTGTGTGTGTGTGTGTGTGTGTGTGTGTGTGTGCGCACGCGTTTGTGTGCACATATACTTTACTCTCTCGCACTCAGGCATGTCTGGCCACCACACAGCTTTCCATTTGCCTTTTTTTGTTTTTTCTTTTGCGGTTGTGAATTAAGCATTCGAAGTGAATAAATAGAAACAATCCAGGAAAAATGTAAAGAGACGGAAATAACAAATAACATATTTTGCCATGAAAACTTATCTAAGACAGTGATGACTGTAAATACGATTAAATCATTAATTATACCTACATACGGTTGATAAGATATTTCCCAATATTTGCGAGTATATCCGAGGTCCGGAATTTAGTCCATGCTGTACCCAGAAAACGAGAGGAGAGTCTTTGCTTTTTCCATTGTCCTTTTTGCCTCTTTTTCGCTTTCTCCAGTACCAAAAATTCCTCAGAAAGTAATGCTAGTTTTTTAAAAGGCTTTGGTTCCGGCAACATCAAAGAATTTTACTTTCCTCAAGGACTTTCTTCTTCTTAAAGACTGCAAGACCATAATCGCCCTTACTGTGAGAAAGATGGTAAACAAAAAAATAGTCAAACCAGAGAACACAAATATGAATACGGAGAAAGAGTCAGAAAGTCTAAAAAGAAAAAAAAAAGGAGGAGACATTGTAAAAGTTTCTTGACGTCCAAATGGAAAAACAAGGCGCTGCTGACAGGGGAGTCTCTTGGACTGTATGCCGACGGACGTTCCTACACACTCACACAAACACGCATATATATGTGTTTGTGTTTGTGTGTGAGTTTATGTGTGTGTGTGTGTGTGTGTGTGTGTGTGTGTGTGTGTGTGTGTGCGTGTGCGTGTGTGCATATGTATATATATACATATATATATATATAATATTTATATACATATATATGATGTAATAAATAAATAAATATATATATATGTATAATATATATATGTATATATATGTTTATTTATATAATATATACATATATATATATATATATATATATATATATATATATACATGTATGCATGTATGTATAATGAAAGTGTACTGCAGAACAAAAACACTCTTTAAAATCAAGCAGCTTCCTGTATAACACAATGCACAGAATTTACGAGCCGTAACCGGTGCACATATTGTTTTCTTTTATAGAGTAAAATAAAATATATGACTTCTTTCCTTTGTCTTTTTCTCCGGCACCTGTTGTTGTCTCTCCTCTGATTTACTCCAGAAAATGGAAAAGGAAAGAAAGTGTGAAATATGAAGGGCCGTATATGAGAGTACTGGTTTATAATCCATTGTGGAAATTGTTAATTAAAGTTATATTTCATTGAGTGTTATATAAGTTATTATGGCCTAGAGCTAACACAATTGCCGGGTGTGAGACGAGAATGTTATTAATATATTTAGGAAAATATCCTTCGAAAACTTTGAATGATATCAAATTATAATGATAAGAATGATTGTTGTAATAAGAGTAGCAGCAGCAGTAGTAGTGACAGTAATAATAATGATAATGATAATGATAGTAATGATGATGATAATAATAATTATGATATTGATGATAATGATATTGATGATACCGATTGCAGAAATAACAATAATGATATCAATAATTATAAATGTAACAAGAGTGATAGTAATATTAGTAGCAATAATAACAGTAATGATAATAATGATAATAATACTAATAATTCTAGCGATAATTATAATAATAATGATGGTATTGATAATATCAATAATGATGATGATGATGATGATGATGATAATAATCAAGAAAATTATAATAATAATAATAATAATAATAATAATAATGATAATATAATGACAATAATAATAATAATGATAATAATAATAATTAAGATAATGATGATAATAATGATAATAGTAATAATAATAATAATAATAATAATTATGATAATAATAATAATAATAACAATAATAATAATGTTGATATAATGACAATAATAATAATAATGATAATGATAATAATAATAATAATAATAATAATGAGGAGGAGAAGGATAATGATAATAGTAACGATAATAATAATGATGATAATAATAATAACGATAATGATAATTATAATAATAATAATAATGATAATGATAACAATAATAATAATAATGATAAAAGTGTTCCGCAATCGTGTATTTTACGCTGTTTAGAATTGTTTAAGGTGTCACCTACTTTAATTAAATTTCTTAGATCATCTGTGACACTATAGGAAACTAATCTTTTTCTCTCCCGCTCAAGTGGTACATTGTCTTCTAATGGAATGCGAATTAAATGTGGAATTTTTCAGAAACTCACTCTCTCCTCTCCTCTTTTGCATGACTCTCATTCCTCTACCCTAACTCTTGAATGAAACAGGCTATGGATTTAAGATCAGTAACAAGGAAGTAAATCATCTTTTTTACTTGGATGATCTGAAACTATATGTGCATAATGAGGGAGAACTTGAAGGTCTACTGAAATAAGCAATAGCATTTAAACGTGGAAGGTTAGTCCGCGCAGACAACGTAGTTCTTGTGAACGACTCTTTGATTAAGGAACCTATGAAGAAACCTATGAATATTTATGGATTAATGAAGGAGATGGTGTACAACACGCGAAGATGAGAGAAAGGATCAGGGAAGAGTGCATCCGTAGAGTTAGGCCAATTCTAAAGACAGAGAATTCTAAAATCAATGAATAGAATAACAGCAGTAAACACTCTTGCAATACCGGTGGTAACGTTTCAGTACCATAAACTGGAATCTACGTGAGCTACAGAGACTAGATACTAAGATTAGAATACAGTTCACATGTCATAAAATGCACCACCCAAAATCAGACGTAGATCGATTATATATACCAAGAAGTAAAGGAGGAAGAGGCATAAAAGAGTTATAAAACTAGTTAATCTCCATGAAAACACTTTAAAGTTGCATTCTGTCACAAAAGAATCCGTCAAATTCTCTCGCGAATTAGATCTAGAATTTAAGAACAACAGTCTTTTGACACCATCTGAGATTGCCCGAAAAACAAAGAAACTAGCTGAAAGTGTCGGCGTAAACCAACTAGAATACCGATGGCAAGAAAAGCCCCTCTACGTACAGTTCGCAGCTCGAGTAACAAATGCTGATGTAGATGAAATGGCAACCCATCAGTGACTCAGAAGCTCTGGACTGAAAGGGGAAACGGAAGGTTTTATTCTTGCTACTCAAGATCAGAGTTTGCTCACTCGAAACTATCAGGCAAACGTCCTACACAACGGCGCTGACCCGAAAAGTAGATTTTGTGAGGAAAAAAAGTCGAAATTGAAAAAAAATGTGGCACCTCAAAACAAGAACTATCCCTGTTGTGATTGGTGCCTTGGGCCGGATAAAGAAAGGAACTAGTCAATATTTAGAGAAAATACCTGGAGATCCATCACTGCAAGAAGTCCAAAAAATAGCACAGCACATGCCCTAATAAGAGCACTAAGTATTCGAATGTTTGTCATTTCA
>NC_061855.1:18577849-18580349 GCF_019202785.1 Penaeus chinensis | reverse complement strand
TTCTCTTGTTGTTACTATTATGAATATTATCACTAATATTACTATTCTTGTTATTGTTATCGTCATCATTATAATTTATTATTATTATTTTCTTATTATTATTTTTGTTATTATAATTATCATTATTATTGTTATTTTCATCATTATTATTATCATTATTATCATTGTCATCATCGCCATTATTATCCTTGTTATTGTTGTTATTATTATTATTATTATTATTATTATTATTATTATTATTATTATTATTATTATTATTGTTATTATTACTATTACTATTATTACTATTATTAATGATATTATTATTGTTACTTTTACTATTATTATTATTACTATTATTATTACTAGTATTATTATTACTAATATTGTTATTACTAGTATTATTTTAACTGTTATTATTTTTACTGTTATTATTATTACTGTTATTATTATTACTGTTAATATTATTACCGTCATTATTATTTCCGTCATTATCATTACCGTAATTATTATTACCGTTATTATTATTACTATTATTATTACTGTTATTGTTATTACTGTTATTGCTATTACTGTTATTATTATTTCTCTCATTATTATTATTACTATTATTAATACTGTTATTATTATTACTCTTATTATTATTACTGTTATTATTACTGTTATTATTATTACTATTACTATTATCATTATTACTATTATTATTATCACTATTATTATTATTACTATTACTATTGTTATTATCATAATTGAGATCATCACTAAATGTTAATTATCATCATTATCATTATCATTATTATTACTATTATTATTATTACTGTTATCATTACTATAGTTATTATCATTGTTATTATTATTACTGTTACTATTATTACTGTTATTATTACTGTTGTTATTATTATTATTATTATTACTATTATTATTATTATTATTACTATTATTATTATTACTATTATTATTTTTATTATCATTATTACTATTATCATTATTACTATTATTAGCATTAGTGTTATTATTATTACTATTATTATTACTATTACTATTATTACTATTACTGTTATTATTACTATTATTGTTATTACTATTATTATTATTACTATTATTATTACTATTATTATTATTACTATTATTATTATTACTATTATTATTATTACTATTATTATTATTACTATTATTACTATTACTGTTATTATTACTATTATTGTTATTACTATTATTATTATTACTATTATTATTACTATTATTATTATTACTATTATTATTATTACTATTATTATTATTACTATTATTATTATTACTATTATTATTATTACTATTATTATTATTACTATTATTATTATTACTATTATTATTATTACTATTATTATTATTACTATTATTATTATTACTATTATTGTTATTACTATTATAGTTATTACTATTATTGTTATTACTATTATTATTACTATTATTATTATTATTATTATTATTATTACTATTATTATTACTATTATTATTATTATTATTATTACTATTATTATTACTATTATCATTACTATTATTATTACTATGTTTATTACTATTATTATTATTACTATTATCACTATTACTATCATTATTATTACTATTACTATTATTATCATTATCATAATTATTATAGAGATCATCACTAATTATTAATTATTATCATTATCATTGTTACTATCATTATCATTATTTTCATTATTACTTTCGATATTATCATTATTGCCATTGTTGTTCCGGTTGTTATCCTTGTTGTTATCACTTTTATTATTATCATAATTATTATTATTATTAACATTTTTTTTATTATCATATATCATTTTCATTATAATTATTATCACTGACATTAATTCATCATTATTGAAATTATTGTTAGTATTATAATTTTTATATTTTTCATAATTGTCATTTTCATTATTATCATTACCATTACTATTAATATTATTACAATTATCACTATTATTATCACCACCAATAACATTATCAATAACATTATCATTATCATTGCCATTACTATTATCATTATCATTATCATGATCATTAATATTAGTACTTATACTATTATCACCATTTTTATTATCATTATCATCATCATTTACATTATCCTTATCAATGATGATGATGATATCATTATCATTATTATTGTTGAAATTATAGTTACCATTACCATTTTTATCTTTCTATTTTTTGTTATTATTGTCATTATTATCGTTATTCTTATTATTATCATTATTATCACTATCATTACTTTAATCCTTATTGCCATTATTATTATCACTGTTCTTAATAATATCATTATTTTTGTTATTTATTATTTATTACTATTTTCTTCGTTATTATCATCATTATTACCATGACCATTATTATCGTTTTCATTATTACTGTTTTTATTTTTATTGTTGTTATTATTATTATTAACATTTCTATTATAATCAACATTATTTCTAATGGAATTAATATTATCAATATCATTACCATTGTTACCATCATCATTATGATCGTCCGCCCCATCATGATT
>NC_061855.1:18537849-18550349 GCF_019202785.1 Penaeus chinensis | reverse complement strand
TATTTTTCAAATGCAGGGGACACTACCTGTCAGTCAAGTGCGAAGTAATCACTGAATGCACTCTCTCTTTATATATATATATATATATATATATATATATATATATATATATATGTGTGTGTGTGTGTGTGTGTGTGTGTGTGTGTGTGTATATATATACATATATATATATATATATATATATATATATATATATATATGTATGTATTTCCGTCTATGTGTGCGTGAGGGTGAGGGTGAGCGTGTGCGTATGCGTGTGCGTGTGCGTGCGTGAGCGTGCGCGTGCGTGTGAGTGTGTGAGTGGGTGTGTGAGTGTGTGAGTGTGTGAGTGTGTGAGTGTGAGTGTGTGAGTGTGTGAGTGTGTGAGTGTGTGTGTGTGTGTGTCTGTGTCTGTGTCTGTGTCTGTGTCTGTGTCTGTGTCTGTGTCTGTGTCTGTGTCTGTGTCTGTATCTGTATCTGTATGTGTGTGTGTGTCAGTGTGTGAGAGAGGAAAACAAACATCACAGGGCTGAGCGGCAGCTGCTTTGGCCCTCCGATCAGGTCGCTCATACACAACTTGCACTAGCACCCAGCACAGAGTTATCTTCTTACGTCAGTGCCAGCCAATCTTGAACCTTCCTTATCACTGGAGGTGACGAGGTTAAGCTCGTGGTTGTTCGCATAGTATTACAAGAGTCGCAATATATGACAACAGAATGGTTCCTAAGATCTCTAGTTATACTGACTGCTGCATGGATGGCAGTGAAGATCTAGGTTGCCGAAGAAAGACTGCTAACTGCATTCCTCCAATCCATACCATTTTCAGATTTCGAACCATTTGCATATACTGCGTCTGATCCTTAGTACTTTGAAATGTGTTGAAGAAATCTAACCCGGATTTCTGCTTCAGATCTCTCCCATTTCCCTATTCCGACCAAATCCAGGGAACTGAGGAGTCCAACAGCTAGACCCTTGAAAAGAATCAAATTGAGATCTTCCACAAGATTCCTCATTCTCCCACTATAAGATTGGCTGTCCTCAAGGGGGCTGAAAACCAAACTGGATGTAGGTGATCCCGAAATCCCTTGTAGTCTCGCGTAGTAAATCAGGTTCATGTAGTCCCAGTAGAATGGAAGAGGTGGTTCTCCACTCTCAACACCCCCCCTAACGGGAGGCGCCTCACCGCGGTGAGGAGGCTTGAGGTCCCAATGATCTGGTGAGGCGGCTACCCATGCTGGAGGGGTCACCATTGAGGGATGAGACAAAATGGCTTCCTGGTGCACCAAGGCCTATGAGAGGGGATGGTGCACCCACCCCTGGTTCATTCCATCTCGGACCAGGGAGAACTCTTCCACGTGTGTTTACCATGCGTGGAGTCCCGTCCCGAGACGGGTAGCTTGATCAAGGCCCGGTCAAGTCAATTGGCTGGACAAATATGGTTAGGGTCAAGGAGGCACTGTCCAGTCGGTAGTCTTTGGAGCCATCAGGCAGCGCTCCCAAGGCCTCAACAGTGGCAGCCTGAAATCTTGAGCCTGTCCAAAGGAAGCCTGGGAAATTAGTATCACAGGTAAACAACCCATCAAAAGGTACTCCCAAGATGGTGGAAAGGAACAGCCTAAAGATGTGGGACAGGCCTTTTACCCCAGGTGCTACCGAACACCTTATGAAGTTGTAGTTTGTTAACCTAAAGAACTAAATACCCTAACCCAGTGGAACTGTCAGGGAATTCATGCAAAATGGGAAGAACTGCAACATGTTACCCAGTTTGTGTATGCCTACAAGAGATTAAGACCGATTTCCCTGTGAGGATTCCTAGCTCAAGCCCATTATAGGACTTTTGATGATGGACCTCATGGATGAGTAGCAGTGATGGTATGTCAGGCTATTCACTTCCAGGCCATCTACCTGTGTCTGTATCTGTATCTGTATGTGTGTGTTTTCACAGTACTGAGAATAGTCTTGACATGACTTTACACTGTTGCATCCATCTACCTTCCTCTACATAATCTCCCCATAAATGATTCGGAAGATATACTTGGGCAGTTGCCTCATCCATTTCTTGGAAGATTTCAATGGTCGGCATCACCTCTGGGGAGACACTTTGTGCAACCGTCGAGGAAGGGCCTTGGAGTCTTTGTTCTCAAGAGTAGAGGCAGTTTTACTGAACAGTGACACACCCACACATTTCCAAATTCAAACTGGGACAAGTTCCAATATTGACCTGTCAATTGGTTTACCTGATTCACAGTTGAATTTAACTTCGCAGGTCATGGAGTTACGTGACAGCGACCACTTTCCACTACTTTTGGAGGAGGTGAATGGTATTCCAGCCAATGGAGTGCAGAGATGGCGACATTGGTTTAAAAGGAACTATTAATGACATCATAAATGTCGTTCCATGTCTCATGGAATCAGTATGTGGATGACTTTACACAGTACTGCTTAATGAAGCTTGCAGAATGTGCAAGGACACATGCAGACTGCAATATATCATATTATGCTTTGGGCAACATACCAAATTTTCTCCAAGCAAGACTGTGGCTATACATTTTCACAAGTGAGGAAAGTTCCATTTTTCCCCCTTATTTAGAAGCAAATACACTGCATTTTCACCAAGAGGTGAAGTACTTGGGTATAATTTTTGATTCACGTCTTACATCGGTGCCTCACATCAAACAGTTAAAGGTGAAAGCTACAAAAGCATTTAGTATTTTGCAGGTTCTTTCACGTCTGTCTTGGGGTGCAGACCACACAATGCTTCAGTGGCTTTACCGAGCGCTTATTCGTTCATTCATGAATGAGCGCTTATACGCTTATTCATCTACAACTCCAATTGTTGTCCGAATTTTGGACTCAGTTCATAATGAAGCTCTTAGAATCTGTACAGGGGCTTACAGGTCTTCTTCACCTGTGGAGTCCCTGTATGTTGAGAGTGGAGAAACGCCTTTCTTATTACACCGGTACTACATGAACTTGATTTATTACACGAGACTACAAAGGATTCCGGGATAGCTGATCCTATGGTAGGAGAATGAGGAATCTTGTGGAAGATCTTAATCTAAATTTCAATAAGGTTCTGGCTGCTGGAACTCCCCATCTTTAATACATTTCTATGTACCAAGGATCAGATACAATATATACAGATGGTTCGAAATCTGAAAATGGTGTGGGCTTTGCAGCAGTGAGTAGAAGGAAGACTGTATTTGGCAGTCTTTCTCTAGCAGCCTTGATCTTCACTGCAGACTTACATGCCATCCTTGCAGCAGTCAAAAGATCTTACAAACCATTCTATGGTAATATATTGTGACTCGTAGTGCCTTGCAAGCAATCAGGAGCTTGAACTCGTCACGTCCGGTGGTAGGGGGTTCAAGATTGGCTTCTGTTTATGTCGGTGTGTGGAAAGATGGCTCTGTGTTGGGTGCCAGCGTGTGTTGGTGTCGGTGGGTTGGGTGGGCTGATCGGAGGGCCGGGGCGGCAGCCACTTGGCCCTGTGCTACTTGTTTTCCTCTCCCACACACTGGCTTGAAGCCCAGCATCAACAATAAATGAAGGGAACAATAGGGGCATCCCTCTAAAAACAAACTGCGAGAGATTAGAGATGATCTTGACAGATGGGTGACCAGCATCCATCCCAACCGACAAGTAGAAGTTGTATTAACAAGACTAAGATTGACTCGTGGCCGTTGATGGCTAAAAGTGAAGCATGCTGTGAGGAATGCCAAGAGCCATTAACGGTCGCACATGTGGTGGAAAGATGTGCAACATTCTCAGACCAAAGACGTATGTACCTGTCTCCCCCATATACACTGAAAAATGTATTAGGGAGGATTCTGACATAGAATTTTCAACAAAATGTAATTATACATAATGGTTATGCAATAATTCTATACATTTAGAGCACTATGTTTATGATTTAATTTTAATATAATATTTATTGTTATTTATAAGACTATTTATTGATAGATTTTTAACATTCTAAACATTTTAACATTTCAATCTAACAAGGTGTTCGCCGCTAATGACCTAAGCTGTTGATGCGGCAGATAATTTTAAATACTCAATCCATTTTCAACAGAGACTCCACAGGTGAAGACATGAAAGCCCTTGTACATATTCTGAGAGCTTCACCATGAACCGAGTCCAACATCCGGAGAACACTGATTGATTGATTGATTATTTAAAATTATCTGCCGCGTCAACAGCTAAGGTCATTCGCGACGAACACCTTGTTAGATTTAAATGTCCATAGTCAAGTATGCTACAAATAAGTGTTCGGTAAAGCCGCAGAAGCGTTGTGCGGTCTGCGACCCAAGACAGGTCAGAAAGAACCCTCGAAATACTAAGTGCTTTTGTAGCTTTCACCTTTAACTATTAGATGTGAGGCACCCACGTAAGCCTTGAATAAAAAATTAGACCTAAGTACTACACCTCTTAGACAAAATGCAATGGGTTTGCTCTTAAATAGAAAGAAGCATGGGACTTTCCTCTTTTGTGGAAATGCATAGCCATGGTCTTACTTGGAGAGAATGTGAACCCATGGTATGTTGTCCACTGCACAACCTCATTTACTGCAGTCTGCATGTTTCCTTGCACATCCTGTAAGCTTCCTCCTGAGCAGTACAGTGTGAAATCATCCGCTCACAGACTACGCGAGACAGCACTTGAAACAACCTTGACAATGCCACTTATAGGAATGGCAAACTGGGTCACACTTAAGTCACTCCCTTGTAGGACCCATTCTTTATGATCTTCCATGTTAGAGAAGCTGTTTCCCCTATTAACTTCCTATTAGCAAGGAAGCTTTACATAAAGGTGGATAATGTTCATCTTAAACCTGTGGCATACAGCTCCATGAGTATGCCACGCTTCCAACCAGTATCATGAGCCATTTCGAGGTCAAAGACTACTACCGAGACCGTATGGAACCTATGTTCCCCAGTTCCTATAAGAGCCCTCCTCGTGTTCCCCAGTCCATGTGATGCTTTCCTCATGTCATCTTCGTGTTTCTCATGCCCTCCTGTTCCTCCTCCCCATGTTTCCAAATTCCTGTGAAGGTTTCCTTATGCTCCCCTTCTCTTTCGAAAGTCTTTGTGTCCCCTAGTTCCTATGAGCCTGGGAAGGTTTTCTCATATTCCCAATTCTTATGAAGGTTCTCATATCCTCAATCCTTACAAAGGTTCTCATCATTTCCCCTCTTGACATGGAGGTCCTCCACTTGTCCCAGTCCCTATGAATGTCTTCTTCTAGGCAAGTCCTCCTCATGTTCCCCAACCCCTATGAAGGTTCTCCAATCCCGAGGTAAGCCCTCCTCATGTTCCCCAATTCCTATGTAGCTCCTCCTCATGTTTCCATTCCCCTGGGAGATCCTCCTTTTGTTCAACAATCCCTAATAAGGTGCTCCTTATGTTCCCCAATCTCTAGGTAGGCCCTACTCATGTTCCCTAATCCCTAGGTAGGCCCAACTCATGTTCCCTAATCCCTAGGTAGGCCCTCATGTTTCCAATCCCCAGGGTCATACTTCTCCTGTTCCCCAATCCCTATGAAGGTCTTCTCCATGTCCCCCAGTCCCTAAGGAAGTCCTTATGTTCCCAGGCTCTGTGAAGGTTCTTCTCTAGCTTCCCAGCACCTTTGTTTCCAGGCCCCTATACTTCCTAGGGTTATGTTAGGTTAGGATTAGATTAACTTACAGGTCTTTTGAGGTAATGGGCACAAAGAGGAGAATCTAAATTGCCCAATGAGCTGAACGTTATTCGAGGCCTCTTAGAATATACAGCAGTAGTTCATAGATTATTTGCATAGGTAGGTCTATCAGTCTATAGATTTTATATTCAAGGTTTTTAGGGTAGGGGAATCAAAGTGTAGTAAAGTTTGTAAAGAAGCTATAAAGAAAGATGAAAATGCTGAATAAATCCTCTTATAATGTACTGTTCTATTTCTCAACGTTAATGGAGAGGAATATCAGTATGTTTCTTTATGAAATGTGTCACGCAACACAAAAATATTCATTTATAACATGCAGTGTGTTTTGCTCTTGCCTGAAGGAATATGATTTTTCTCTGAACTGACGACAAAAAAAACTGTAACATTTATATTCTTGATGTAAGAAATTAACGATTTGATATGTGAAATCATTTGTACTTCAAGAAAAAAAATAATACAGTTTTCATCATTATCTTGCTCTTCATGTCACCATATCTCGTTTCAACAATTATACGCAATAGATCCATTCAAATTTGAAAAACAAACAAACATAACAGAAAGGCATGTCTAAATACACAAGAAGAGCGTGGTTAAAGTTATCATTGTTATTACATTTTCATCATTATTATTATTATCATTATTATTATTATTATTATTGTTATTATTACCATTACTATTACTATTACTATTACTATTACTATTACTATTACTACTACTACTACTACTACTACTATTATTACTATTACTATTAATATTAATATTACTATTATCATTATCATTATCATTATCATCACCATTACCATTACTAATATTATTATCATTATTCTCGTATTAATAGCAGTAGTAATAGTAACAATGACAATAATAGCAAAAACAGCAACATCAATAAAAAAACAATACCTACAATTTATATAAAAATGATAATAACAACAATAATAATAATGATGATAATTATAATGATAATGATAATAACAATAATAATAAAAAAATCACAGAAATATTATTTTTATTATTAGAATTATAATACTACCATTAATAATACCATAATCTAACATGACATCAACCACACATTTCAACACTTCCAGTACAAGTAAATAGGCTAGCTGGTAATAATTTCTAAAAGTATTCCTCTAAGGGACTCCCAGAATGAGTCGAATGCCTTCTTGGAGCCAATATATAATGCAAAAAACTTAAGTTTGAACTCGCGACGGAGATCAACAGAGGACTCGAAATGCAAGGAGTCATTTATGTTGTGGTTTTGCTAAGAATGATTCCAGATTGTTCCTATCTCTGGTGCTTCAGCAGGTGGCCTCTGAAAGGTCTGAGAGGGACTGCTTAGCCACCCTTCATTCCACGAACTTTGGTTAGGGTATAAAGGTTGATCAGGCACTGGGACTACAACACCATTCACATCCATGCCAACTGTTAATGGTTCAATCTGAAACAGCTGCTTAGAGTACTTAACCCAATGCTCCCGTATCGCGACGTCTGAAAAGATCTGATCATCTACACACACACACACACACACACACACACACACACACACACATATATATATATATATATATATATATATATATATATATATATATATATATATATATATATAATATATGCGTGTATATATATGCATGTGTGTGTGGGTGTGGGAGGGCCGATTTGTGGTCTTGACTGAGTGTTGGTCGAGCAAGATAGAGTCCGAGAGAGTTGATGCAGAACGTGAGTTGAGGTGAAGGAGCGACGAACTACATTTGTTGTCTTGACAAGTTTATTCGTGAGAGAGATACAATCGATAGGTAAAAGTGCACCCGTGGAAGTGGCTAGGTACCCTCTGCCTCACCATCGTCCGTACTCGACGTCTTTCATACAGGATCGAACTGAGAGAGGAAAAGTCAAGTAACGGAGGAAATGGAGACTAAATGAAGAGACGAACGTTGGGTTTGTGCCTCCAATGTGTGTGCTTGCGGAAGCTGTTCTGACGTGATTAACTGCACATGTGTAGATACGTAAGTGCTCATAACGTTATGTTTGAATTAATATTGAATGTTTGTTGAGTTAAGAGCGTTGGGTATATATAGCATCATATAAATGAAGCGACAAAATATATATGTATATATATGTATATATATATATATATATATATATATATATGTATGTATGTATGTATATCTGTGTGTGTATGTATATATATACATATATATATATATATATATATATATATATATATATATATATATATATATATATATATATAATATATATATATATATATATATATATATATATATATATACATGTGTGTGTGTGTGTGTGTATAATATATATATATATATATATATATATATATATATATATATATATGTAAGGGGAGAAAATAGTGAAGAAAGGAAATTGGAAGAAAGACGATAAAGGTTTCGGTGAAGTATGCATGAGGCGTGGATGGTAGTTGGGCAACTACTCAATGACTAAAACTAGCATGAATGTCGGTGTGAGTAGATTAATTTTTCTAATGTTTAGTATATTAGTTATACATTTAAAAATGTAGTCAGTGGTGACGTCGCATAGTAACGAAATACATAGAAAAGAAAATCACTCGCGAAAGAATGGGTACATGAATAGTAGCACTATACCGAGAAACAAACAATAGTGAATGGGAGGAGTGGTAACTCGAGGGCAGCGTAGGCATGCCGCCTTGAGAGGAGCAAGACAGAGAGGACTATAGACTGCTCTCGTGCTTGAACTAAAGGCACTGATATTGTCTACACACCCTCCTCCCACGAATCCTCGGCAAGCAAACTATGTGTAATAAGGAATGCTGTTCTAAAATTAGTGCCATAAAAGTGGACGCATATGAGGCAAATCAGTGCAAAACATTATATGCGCACTCTAATGTGTTTAGGGACCTTGAGCGCCGCCCAATTCCGCCAGACAGTACCGGCAGAGAGGCCCGGGGTGCGTGGACAGGCGCAGAACAGAGGCGTGAGCAAGTGTGGGGCACGTGCATGGTCAAGAACAGTGTACGTGGCAGAATAGCCAGGGCGAGAGCACGTCCCGCACGGGGCACGACTATCGCCCGTCCTCTTTGCCCGCAGACGAGGCTCCCCTGACCCTACGAGGCTGTCAGGGCCACCAGGGACAGCATGACACCAGCATTTCCTTATATTCCCCCACAGCACGGAAAGAAAAGAAAGCGCGTCGGACGAACTATGAGTGCCTAACAGTGCGCAGCGTTATGTAGTGACTATGTTCGAGTGTGTCACTCCTCGTGTTACTAGTGTGTTTCATTCCCCGTGTTATTAGTGTGTTTCATTCCCCCTGTTACTAGTGTGTGTCACTCCTCGTGTTACTAGTGTGTTTCATTCCCCCTGTTACTAGTGTGTGTCACTCCTCGTGTTACTAGTGTGTTTCATTCCCCCTGTTACTAGTGTGTTTCACTCCCCGTGTTGCTAGTGTGTTTCATTCCCCGTGTTACTAGTGTTCCAAAGTTCCGCACATCGTGTGCGTGAATACCTTTGCAAACAGTAAGATTCTTTCTTATATCCTACTTGTAATGATCAGCCGAGCAGAGAACAAAAGATCACCGATGCGATCGTTCATATAAACAAAACAAACGAGAGCCTGAATCTCTTCGAACATCATGGAGAGTAATTAATTTCTATATGAACTTAATCCCCCCCTCATATATATGTGTGTGTGTGTGTGTGTGTGTGTAATTCGCTAACGAATTAATAGTTCAGAATAATCTGTTGTCATTGTCGTTCTGCATTTGCGCCATTGTTCGTCTATGTAAATATATTCATTTGACGCAATGTAGGTCGTCAGCTGATTTTGAAATTTCATCAGTCAAAAATAATTCCTTGTACGAGTATCAAATCGTATGTATCATTTCATTTTCATGTTAATTAACTCACACCTACACTGACCCTCTGACATTGCATATTGAGCAGTATTATTATTCTTGTGTGTCTCGATTTGCTATTTTAAGTCGCGTCGAATTCATAATTTCACGGTTAATTTCTATTTTTGTTTTAATATAAGCTGCTAGTATTTTCAAAGCGTTAATAAAACATTCGGAGATGCGTAAATAAGAACATCTTTGATCACGGTCAGGTTGGAAAAAAGGTCAAAACAAATTTCAAAACATTTGTAAATACACTTGCATTTAATGACATGACAAGTACTGCTTATTCTTCCATTATTTCCACCTAAGTATCATTATTACTATCATTATCACAGCTTTTATCATTATCGTTTATATGATTATCATTATTATTGTATAATTATTATTGTTATTATAATCTTTATTGTTTATCATTGTTCTTATTATAATTATTATCATTATCATTATTATATTATCATTACCATCATCATCATTGTTATTATTATCATTATCTTCATCATAATAATGGTTACCATTTTCGTTATCATTATCATTATCATAATCTATATGGTTGTCATTATTAGTATAGTCATTGTTATTATGATCAGTATATTTTTCATGATTATCATTATCATCACCATCATCATCGTCATCATAACCACTATCATTATTATTATCATGGTTGTTCTTATAATCATTATCACGAGTAGTTGAGGTAGGGTTGTTCTTATATGTGTGTGTGTGTGTGTGTGTGTGTGTGTGTGTGTGTGTGTGTGTGTGTGTGTGTGTGTGCATACATACATACACACATATACGTATATATATATATATATATATATATATATATATATATATATATATATATATATATATAATATATGTATATATTTATTATATATGTGTATATGCATATATATATTTATATTAACTATTAGTCGCAGGCATTTTTTGCAACTGCCGCGGCAGTTCTAGCATTAGACCATCGCGACATGTATATATATATATACTTTCCCTCTCCCTCTCCCTCTCCCTCTCCCTCTCCCTCTCCCTCTTCCTGCCCCTCTCCCTCTCCCTCTCCCTCTCCCTCTCCCTCTTCCTGTCCTCCCCGCACTCATCCGCTCCCACGCCCTGCATTCCTGCCTCGCCTGCCCCGCTCCACCACCAGGGCGAGGACACCCGCCGCGCCCACGCCGGCCAGCATCACGAAGGGCGCGGCCATGTCCTCGAGGCCGAGTGACGTCACCTGCTCTAGTTCGCAATGCACTGGTCTGTGCAACCCCTTGTAACGCTTCTGCAACAAGCCTGAATCCGTCATTTTCATGAGTCTGAAACGAGAAAAAATACTCGAGAGCGTTATATGGAACGAAAATACAGGAAGTTTTCATGTCAGTGGTCAATGATCGAGAAGCGATCTCGTAGCGTGGGTCAACTCCGGAAAGAAGTTTGCCGTTCCTTACCGTCTGTTAAAAACTTCCTTCAGGTAAAGTCGCTTTCTGAAACCAAACGAATTTCTCAGCCGCATGACCTTCTGTGGGATGTAGGTGAAGGTACAATCACTGCTGACCTTCTCCAGGTAGCTCTCGTAAGATGTCATGAATACAACATTGCTGTCCTTGGTCACGCGAGAGAATCCTTCTTCATCGACGTCCACAGGGTGCGGGTCACGAAGGTCTCTCCAGATATTAGCATAAAGTTCACTCTTGGAAGTCTGTGTTAGTAGATCAGTAATAAAGATGTTCTAGCGTAGTCCAAAACAGTCTAATTATAACAAAACCATAGATATTACTATTACTGTCATTGCTTTCACCATTATCATTTATATCGTTAATACAATTACTTTGCTTTTGTATCACCACAATCATACTCATTTATCACCTTCACCTTGACATAGATACCACGAACGAAATCAAGCCCACCAGGCCCTTTCTCCCCTCAGCTCCTGGCAACCGGCAAACCAACCTCAAAGTAAGTTTCAGCGTGAGAGCCCCTCCTAAAAACGACGGTGTGCGTTCCGACCTGATACAGCTCTTGCAGGTCACGGAAGGGGGTCAGCCAGGTGACAGAGTAAGCCGAGGTGAGCTGGGCCGTGTAGTAGTTGTAGAGGAGTATGGTGAAGTTAAACAGAGCCACCGTGGCGATGCGACCCGCCGGGCTACACAGTGTCTCGTGGTAACCTGAAGGAGACGCAGAGGAAGTGGGTGATCCCTGGCCGGGGGTGAGGGGCTTTATCTAATACTGGAATTATGTGATGTTGAGATTATGATAGGAATGTGGATACTGATTATATTAACGATTTTGAGGTAGTGGTGGAGGTGCCGGTGTGGGTATTATTGACGAGAGTAATAAAAATTATGACAATGATAATAACGATAGAAATTATTATCATAATGATAGAAATGATTATCATAATAACAGAAATGATTATCATAATGATAGAAATGATTATTATAATGATATTGATAATAATAATGACAATAATGAAAATAACAGAAAGAGTAATAATAAAATAGCATATTATGGTAATAATACTATGGTAATAATACTATGATAATATTATGGTAATAATAATGATAATCATGACAATTGTAATAGTGATAAGAATAAGAATAAAGATAACAAAAACAAAATTTTGATAATTATTATCATCATTATAGTAATTATCATTTTCATCGTCATTATTATCCTCATTATCATTCATAGTAGTAGTGGTAGTAGTATTATCATTATTATTTTTATTCTAATAAAAATAATACTAATTATCATTATTATTTTTATTCTAATAAAAATAATACTAATTATCATTATTATTACTATTATTATTATCATTATCATCATTATCATTACTATTATGATCATTATCATTAACATTATTATTATTATCATAACCAGCATTTACATCATTATCACCATTATTGTTCCCACTACTACAATTATTATTGTT
>NC_061855.1:18527849-18530349 GCF_019202785.1 Penaeus chinensis | reverse complement strand
TACAGCCCTTGGTATACATATATAGAGGACATATATACAAAGAAAGATACACACACAGGCACACGCACACTCACACGCACACGCACACGCAAACGCACACGCACACGTACACGCACACCCACATGTAAACGTACCCCACGCGCGCGCGCCAAGAATCCATTACATCGCATTAGTGCAGTACACTTTTACATGTTAAATACGGAGAGGATCGGCCAATGCTCTAGTCTGTTAGCCATGGGTTCTGTAAGTGTGCATAGTTCATGTTGAAAGACTAATTTGGGTTATAAGCAGCAGTTAGAATTGAGGATCTTGAAGCCAAGGTAGACAACTTGGTAGCAGAATGTTTGAAAATGCGCGAAGAAAACGTTAATTTGAAGGAATCGGTGGATAATGTGCGCAGGAACACAACCAATCAGAGAGGGAATACTTTACAAGTGACATTCATGAATAGGCAAATGGTAAAGTCCTGGCCACTCGCAAAGAAAATCTGGATAAGGGAAGACACGACGACAGAGAAATACAGCAGAATAAATTTGTAGAAATAAAAAAACAAAAAATGGACAAGTGACAGAAGAAGAAGAAAAATCATTTGGAGATTACTATCGGAACCAAAATGTAGAAACAGACAAACATCAGCCTTGTAGCCACAAGGAGTGCCGAAAGATTATAAAAATAGATTATACAAACATAGGTGATTTATGATCGAGGTTACTAGAAACAGATACAATTCTTGAAATTAATAAACCAGGTACAATTCAAACTGGATCCCTCCGTAGATGATGTAAAATCAAGACTCAGAGACTATAATATTTGGAGAAAAGATATGGCAAACGGAAATAGAGGGAGGGTAGCAATTTAAAAAAGGAAAGGAATTATCATAAAATAGTTAGACCACATAGCAGAACTAAAGGTAACTGAGGTATAAAAAAACGGAGTAAACATGCTAATCGCAGTGCACATGCCACCTCATACATTGGTGTAATCATAACAAAATTACCAAAACAAATTCAAGAAACTGTAAAGAGAGAGGGGGAAGTGCTACAACTTTCGGAAACTATTGTAAACGAAATTCTTGTAACAGGAGATTTTAATAGCAAAATTGACTGGGAAAGTTTCGACCCCAGAGCGTAGCTACAATCATGGAATGCAAAATTACTGTAAGACATAAATGGATTTTGCCTTTTCCCAAATGTAGCGGATCATACCAGGATAGGATAAGGGGGCTAGATAGACCGTCAATGCCTGACCTAAAATTCACAAAGCATAAAGAAGACATTAAGGATATGGAGTACTGTCCTCTTCTGTGAAAAGTGACCGTGTAATAATTAAACTAAAATACTGTCAGCTACATTAAAAGCTCATCTTAAGTGACTAAAGAAAGTACAATTATAAGAGAGTTAATTATAAAAGCCTTAGAGATTTCTTTGATAGTATAAACTTGGGAACACTATAATAGGAATAGAAACATTTGTATTAAGATTCATAACTGAAGCAAGAAATGGCCAAAAGTGATTTAGTGATAAATGCAAGAAAATGAGAGAAAACTTACTTACAAACATATACATGTGTGTGTGTATACATATATATACAAATATATGTATAAATATAAACAGTATATGTGTGTATGTTTCCTTACTATGTTCACTCGTTAAAGCATGTTAGTTTTTCTGTGTGTCTGAGTACGTGTCCGTTGTGCGTGCTGACGATGCCAGGACTTACGGGCAGGAGAGCGTGGGCGAGCGGCGCGGAGAGGAGCGGCGCCACGGCCAGGGAGTCCTCGGCGCGAGTCAGAGCCTTCATCCGCTCCAGCTCCACGGGGGCAGCGGGCGTCCCGGCCAAGAGCAAGCCGCTGGGCGTGAGGCTGGCGATGTTGACGGCCACGCTCTGGGTGACCAGACGACGCAGTAATTTCCCCATCAGTTGATTCCACTCTTCGTCTGAGAAGTACTTTTCTTCAATATCTCTATATCTCTCTCTCTATATATGAGTGTGTGTGTGTGTGTGTGTGTGTGTGTGTGTGTGTGTGTGTGCGCGTTTGTGTGCGTGTGTGTGTGGGTGTGGGTGTGGGTGTGTAAGTGTGCGTAAAATAGACTATGCATGCTCTTAGGTCCTTCTAGAGACCAATTGTTAAAACGGAGTATTTACACATTGAAAATCAATAGATAGCAATAAGAGAAACAAAATTTGCAATACTAACGTTCGAGAACCTTTAGAATCGTGACGGATCTCATGTTTTGCCGAGACACATAATCGGACACGAAGTCAGTCAAGTATTCCAGACTCTCTCCAAGAAGCCCTCGAAGACAACCCGCAAAAAGGGCAAGCGCGAGCCATTTCCCTCTCCGCATTTCCGTTTATTCAAGAGAAACGACAACCTGTACTTGTCTCCTTGAGCCTGTCCGTATGTCTGAGGCTTCTGTCTTCGGGAGCATTGTCAAGAATTCCATCTGTGAACTCCACCCCTTGGTACAACAGCCATTATCCATTCTCGGGTGTTCGA
>NC_061855.1:18515349-18520349 GCF_019202785.1 Penaeus chinensis | reverse complement strand
TATATATATATTTATATATATATGTATATTTATATATATGTTCATTTATATATATATATATTTATATAAATATATATATATATGTATGTGAGTGTGTGTGTGTGTGTGTGTGTGTGTGTGTGTGTGTGTGTGTGTGTGTGTTCGTGTTTATATATATATATATATATATATATATATATATATATATATATATATGTATATATATATATATATATATATATATATTTATATACATATGCGTGTGTGTGTGTGTGTGTGTGTACATACATATATATATATATATATATATATATATATATATATATATATATATATATATATACAAATATGTTTATATATATATATAGACAGATAGATATAGATATAGATATAGATATAGATATGTATAAATATATATATATATACATATATATAAATGAATATATATATATATATATATATATATATATATATATATATATATATATATATACAGGCTTTCGAAGTGCACCCCCCTCTCTGCTGGCATGGCGTCAAAGACATTCCAGGAAGCCAAATACGGTTGAGGAAATAGGGATCGCAAAATGATATATGATCATTCGTGTTTTATATACCTGCTTCGTCTGTACTGATCTGAAAACTAATCTATTAATTTATGTAGTTGTCAGTTATGTTTCAGTCTGATTATTGTCATGTTTCTCTTCCAAGGAATGGATGATAGACAGGGGCGTGAAAAAAGAAACAGATGAAAAGGAAAAGCGAACAGAAAGAACGTGCTTGCGTTCATGCATGTGTGTGAGTCTGTGATAACATCATGGAGCGTTTAATCTTTTAAATTTATTTCTTCAAATCATTCTCCCACAGCATGCATTCATTTACAAGAGAGAGAGAGAGAGACAGAGAGAGAGGGAGGGAGGAGAGAAGAAGAGAGAGAGAGAGAGAAAGGTAGAGGGAGAGAGACAGACAGACAGACAGACAGGCAGACAGAGAGGGGGTGGGGGAAGAGAGAGAGGGAGAGAGAGTGAGAGAGACAGAGAGAGACAGAGAGAGAGGAAAGGGAGGGGGGAAGGGGGAGAGATGAAGATGGACAAAGAGAAAGAGGACGATAACGAGATTAAAAGAGAAAGAGCACAAGAACAGAAAGTTTGAAAGAAAAATCGATAGAGAAAGTGAGAGAGAGAGAGAGTAACAGAGAGTGAGGGGAGAGAGAGCTTAGAAAGAGGAAGAGACAGACAGAAAAAGAAAGCACTCGAGTCGTAAATAATAGCAACCCCCTACCCCCACTCTACCACCCCCACCCCCCCACCCCACCTGAGCCCAACAGCCGACAAGCACGTGACGGAAAAATCGCAGAGGAGAAGAAGACAGTCCCCATTTGTGCAACTTTTGTGAACTCTGCAATTTCATTTTGTCTCAGATTTATTGCCGCTGCTGTCGGATTTGCCAGGGACGGGCTTCGTGATGCAATTTGTGCATAATCAGTGGTGGGAAAGTGAGGGCATGATGGACGATTGAAGGGAATCAATTATACTCCGAATGAGGCTTATTAAAATTTTCTTGTTCTTTTTACTTTTTATCCTTTATTCGTCTATTTCTTTTAGTCATGTATCGATAAATAGATCGATAGATAGATGTTCATATATATATATATATATATATATATATATATATATATATATATATATATTTTATATACAAATATCTATGTATGTATGTATGTATATATTGTCCTTCTTTCTTTCTTTCTCTCTTTCTTGTTTTGTGTTTGGTACGTTTTTTGTTTTTTTTTTCTTTGTGGATGTGATAGATTTCCTATACACAAGAAAGAGCACGGACCCACAGAGCACACACACGTATATTTACACAGTACAGTATTAGTATCGTATTTATTTTCATAATTTATTGATGAATACATGTCTATCTCTTTGTTCAAATAACTATATAAGCGTTATTGAAAGTGTTACCATTGTTTTTTGTTATTTTTGTTCTTGTTATTGTAAAACCTGTATCAAGCTGTAGCTGTTCTTGGTATCTATAGCGTTGCTGTTATTGTTACTGTATTATCATTGTTGTATGTTGTTGTTCTATTCATAAATTTCATTGTTGCTTTCCGTTGTTTTCTGTTATCACGATAAATATATCGGTATTTTAAAAGTGTTCCTATAGCAGTTTTTTTTTCCTCAATCTCTCTCTAATAGTTTTCTTCCCGTCAATTTTTTTCCAAGTGACTGACAATGGATCTTTCATGGAGGATTTTCTCGCCAAGTTTTCCGAGTTACTGTAACATTTTGATTTAATTTCCGTGTAGTTTCGCGCCGCCTTGCCGTGGGTGGGTGTACCTGTGCCTCGTTTTCTCTCTGTTTGGCACTGGTTCCTGTCACAGTTTGAAATGCGGGGTTGCCCAACCGGTTTCAGTGAATGCAATTTGTATTTTCCATATTCCACCCTTTTCAGAAATATTTGACAAGAGAAAATTAAAATCGCGAGCACAAAAATTGTTTAGTTTTACGCACCGCTTACACAAAAAAGGGAAAGAAAAAAATGGAGCCCATGATCAAACGCAGTTTATTAATTTCTTTGGGGAATTTATTGATTTCAAGACGAATTAAGAGAATAAAAATCCTTTCAGAGTACAGATGGTAGTTTCAGTATTATCAAAGCCAACAGAAGAACATCACTACGTTTTCTATCATATTCACTCCTCGTTTTCTGTCGCTTATATCCAAATACTTCAGTTCACGAGACCTGTTGATAAACCCAACATTCCTCGGGTAAATATTCTTCTTATTTTCCAGAATATTCATGCAAATAACTTCACTAGCTTTTAATTTCTGTCGCGGCCCCCTGTCACAGCTTGATAAGTGGGTTGCTCAACTGGTTTCGGTGTGTGTAATACATCAATATATGTATTCTCGTTTCCCAGCTTGTTCGGAAATATTTGACAACAATGCATTCAAATCACAATATGAAATCATTTATATCGCGCCGGTGATATAACACAGATGTGCAATCGATGGAAAGAATAGATAAAAATATGGATGATATCAGATGCATCGCAATTTGAAAATATGGCCTATTCGTCGGCAATCACTCCAAAGGCCAGTGTTAATGATACTTTATTACAGGTTTACAGGTTTCAGTTGAAGACATGCATGTATACTTGTGTGTGTGTGTGTATATATATATATATATATATATATATATATATGTATGTGTATATGTATATGTATATGTATATATATTATTTATATGTATATGTATATGCATACATATATATATATACATGCATACATATATATATATATATATATATATGTGTGTGTGTGTGTGTGTGTGTGTGTGTGTGTGTGTGTGTGTATACACACACATACTTATATATAGGGAATACATACATGTCTTTGTATGTGTGTGAATATATATATATATATATATATATATATATATATATATATACATATGTGAATGATAGAATACTCTACTATGTTGATACTTTTATAGAAAAACCCACAATGCGCATAGTGTGGGTGATGTGTGTGCATGAATGCACACTCACTCACTTGCGCGCGATGTGTGTGCACGCGTGCGGATTTGCATAAATTAGGTAAGTCAAACCTAGATACGGTAGACGGTGGATCTATCGTAGATATGATGATGAGATGAGAACGACCAACAATGATTACCTAACCACAACTCCCCTGATGAAGGATCAATTACTCAGTATATAGACCCAGTCAACTACATGATGTTACATGGCGCCAAGTAGTTCGTCAAACACCGCATCAATGGCACAAATATTGTTATATATATGTGTGTGTGTGTGTGTGTGTGTGTTTGTGTGTGTGTGTGTGTGTGCGTATGTGCGCGTGTCTGTGTGTGTGTGTGTGTGTGTGTGTGTGTGTGTGTGAGTGTGTGTGTGTGTGTGTGTGTGTGTGTGAGTGTGTGTGTGTGTGTGTGTGTGTGTGTGTGTGAGATCATTGATTTCCCTCTTCCATCCCTTGTTCAGCTTTTATATCCAGTTATATCAGTAACTCTCTGTCGGGAGCCACTTGCCTCCCAACGGAGGAATTATAAATTTAAGGGAAGGATTTTTGCCATCGGGGGAATCAAGGACGAAGCGGGAGAGGGTTTGGACTCGTCTAGATAAATGAAATATATGTCTCTCCTTTATATAATTACAGTAACACATACGCTTTTCTCAGTTTAAAAATCTAGTGTTTTGTTCGAAAGTCAAGGTGGAATTGTTCATCAGTTTTTTTTCTTTTTCATTTGATCTCACTTAATGTAACGTTTTTGTTTCATTGATTATTTGAGTCATTGCCACTGTGAAAAGCTATAATGAGGAAAATGTTTTATCAATTCCCGGCTTAAAATGAGGCAAGAAGTGTGGCAGTCTGGAATCTCAAAGGGTGGATTGTGCACCGGGACATTAATAATCATTGCTTTCCATCCGTCTCCTACTGCCTCTCCCACTGAACCTTTTCCACGCACACTCTATCCTCTGTACTTCTCCGTCCCTCCCTCTTGTTACTTCGCTGTGTTCGGAGACGTCTGCAGTGTTCTTTGTTGTCTTGTACTGATTCCCATTGCTCTCATGCTCCCTAGGAAGGCCTCCATCGTCCCGGTCAATGTGTGTTTGTATTTTTCGTTGTCTGACTTTCCCGGTGCAAACCATCTTCTAAGCTCTTATTATATCTGTCGTTATTTGGGATTGTTGAAGATTTTATCATTTCCACTTCCTTATTTATTTTCCTTTTGGCGACCTTTGTGTAATATTGCATACAGTTGTTTTATCCTCAGCAAATGGCATTGAACTTGCTATTTCTCCTCCAGCTTTAACCCCATTTTCCGTTCCAGAACAGCGCAAGCTCCATCAATTCTTCTGCAGAAATGTTTTACAGAAAACGGGAAAGAGAGAACATCCTTCCCTGATTCCCCGTCCTCCTATTCCTAGTCCGGCGCCTGTACATGCTAATTGTACACGTTCCGTCTGGTTATGTTTTTATCTCTCCTTTTTTATTTGT
>NC_061855.1:18485349-18487849 GCF_019202785.1 Penaeus chinensis | reverse complement strand
GTCGTCAGCCAGGTTGAAAAAAATAGTATAACTTTTTACATTTTTTCCTGGATAGGAACTTTTGCACGCACGCACGCTCACACACACACACACATACACACACACACACACACACACACACACACACGCACACACACACACACACACATGGACACATACACACACACACACGCACACACAAACAAACAAAACAATTAAATAAACAAATACAAACACTCAAACAAAGCATACATACAAACACAACTATATACACTAACACACACGCAAAAAATACACCCCCGGCAGCAGCCACCCCAAATAAACCAGACCGACGGAGGCCACATCGAACTTTCTCTCGAACGCCGTATCTCGCAGGCAGTTCGACGAGGGAAGCATCTCATCGATTCTCACGACAGACCAATGGGAGCGGCTGGCCGTTATCGCTCGTACAAAAGCACTGAAAAAAAAGATACATATATAGTTTTGGAAGTGCCGGGGGAGGAGGACACTTTGCCCCCGGTCGCTGATAATGATGAGTGCTGAATGCCTCACTAAAGGTGAGTGGAAACGCGCAATTTATCATGTGGCAAGTGGGTGGTGCAGAGAAGGAATGAATGAGGAGTCACGGGGCGATCAACGAAAAATAAGGTTTTTATTAACCACTACTCCTCTCCCCTCAATAATACATACATGCATACATATATATATGTGTGTATGTGTGTGTGTGTGCGTGTGTGTGTGTGTGTGTGTGTGTGTGTGTGTGTGTGCATATATATATATATATATATATATATATATATATATATATATATATATATATATATATATATATATGCATATATGTATATATATGTATATATATATATATATATATGTATGTATGTATGTACATACATATATATACATATATATATTCATATTTATATACATATATATACATATATATGTATACATATGTATACATATATATATACATATACGTATAAGTCTGTGTGTATATATATAGACGATGGTCCATTGGATAGAGCACTGGACTCCAATCCTCCTGGTCCCGAGTTAAATTCCCCGCCACGGCAGTCGTAAAAAATGCCTGCGCTCGAGCCTGATCTCACGGCCAGAAAACATATTGAAGTCACCGCTGTGGCATAAATGTTAGCGAGTTGAACCGCGGTTGATTAGGAAGGGCATCCAATCAGGGAAGGATGGTACTGCCAAATGGCTGTTGAACAAACAAACAATATATATACATATATTTACATATATATGTGTGTGTATAGACTGTCGCGATGGTCCAGAAGTTAGAGCACTGGACTCCGACCCTCGTGGTCCCGAGTTCAATTCCCAGTCGTAAAAATGCATATGCTCTGACTGCTGCCTCGAGCACGATAAAACGAGATACCGCCTTGAGAAGTCAAACGCAGGTGTCGTAGGGGAAGTCACCGCCGTGGCACGTGTTAGCAGGCCGAACCGCGGTTGATTAGGAAGGGCATCCAATCAGGCATATAACCCTTCAATAGTGAATTGAGAAAGGCCTATGTCCTGCAGTGGAATGAATAGTTGTTGAAAAAAATGTGTGTTTGTGTGTGTGTATGTATATATATATATATATATATATATATATATATATATATATATATATATATATGGTGTGTGTAAATAATAAATATGTATGTGTGTGTGTGTGTGTGTGTGTGTGTGTGTGTGTGTGCTTGCATACACACACACATGTCTATATGCGTGTGTGTGGGTATAGATAAATAAAGACAGCGATAATTAGATGTGTGTATTTGAAATAAAGATAATGCCGTGAAACAAAAAGCTCCCTCTCTGCTGTCGGAGACGGGCCCGTAGACTTCCCGTTTCGTCATACAGTGACTGGAGCTGCGTCTCCAGCACCTGGGTTCTTTATAAAGAGACCTTGACATCCGGTGGAAATGTAACGGTGTCGTACACTTCGCGGTACCTTATGCTTACGCTTTCTTGTTTGCCTTTATGTTCTGTGTGTTTTTATGTATGCTTGTGCTGATTCCTTTGCCAGTCATGTTTCCCTTAACTTTCTTCTTTTACTTTAGTTTTCGCATATCTCTTTTGTTTTTCCCATTTTCTTCATATTTCTCTCATACTACATTTTTTTCCGATAACGTTATTCTTGATCTGAATTTTTGTAGCTGTGTTTTTTTCACTTATGATATTTTCTGATTACTTTCTGTTGTTTAAATTAATTTCACTGCTTAATGACATAGAACAGTTTACTCTGCACTTCTAGTGAAGGTAGCATACCCCACCCCCTACCATCAAACGGTGCCGCACACTGCACTTTCGAACTCTTTGCCTTTATAGTTCCCTTAACACCTTGCTTTGTGTTTCTGTGTGACTGAGTTTTTGTTTCTTTTCTTTTCTTTTCTCGGGGAAACAGTTATTCAAAAGAATCTTAAGATTTAACTTGGCATTACTGCAGAGCTACACTAATTCACTACAACCCCATATGTTATGGTGGCAACGGTGGGATTCCCTGTAGAAA
>NC_061855.1:18472849-18475349 GCF_019202785.1 Penaeus chinensis | reverse complement strand
AGTAAGAGTAATGATAATGATAATACCAACAATAATGGTGATAATAATGAAGCTGATGATAATGATGATGATAATTATATTAGTGATAATGATAATAATATTGATGATTATATTAGTGATAATGATAATAATATTAATAATAAGTATATTAATAATAATGATATTAATAATAACAAAAATAATAATAATAATAATAATAATAACAATAATTAAAATAATAGTAATGATAATAGTAATAATAATAATAATAATAATAATAATAATAATAACAACAATAATGATAATAATAGTAATAATAATAGTAATAATAATAATAATAATAATAATAGTAACAATAATAAGAAGAAGAATAAGAATAAGAATGACAATAATAATGGTAATAATGATAATGATAATGATAATAATTTTGATAACAAAATAATAATGATAATACTATTAATAATAACAATAATAATAATGATAATAATAATAATAATAATGATAATAATAATAACTGACTCGGAGGCCGACGGCCGTGAGTTCGATCCTCGCGAAGCCAAGCGTGAGAGGTTCACGCGCAGGCGCCGTTGGCAACATTATGCGAATGTATCGTCCAAAGAAGCAGAAAAGATCAGCAAATACAAGGACCTGGAGATCGAGATTTCGCGCATGTGGCACACTAAGACCCACGTGATACCGGTCGTAGTCGGAGCATTGGGAACCGCCCGACATGGTCTCCAGAAATACCTCGATGAAATACCCGGAAAAGAGAGAGCGGAGCAAGTGCAGAAGATCGCACTGCTTGGTACGGCCCATATCCTGAGGAAATTCTTGAGCACCTAAGGAATCCGGTGGATTCCCGGTCAACACCAACACCAGCAGAAGCTGTGATAATGAAAATAATCATAATAATAATAATAATAATAATAATAATAATAATAATAATAATAATAATAATAATAATAATAGTAATAAAAATAATAATAATAATAATAATAATAATAATAATAATAACAATAATAATAATAGTAATAATAATAATAGTGATGATAATAATAGTAATAACAATGATAATAATAATGTTAATAATTATAACAATAATAATAACAACAATAATAACAACAATAGTGATAATAGTAAGTAAATTATGTTAATAATTATAGCAGCAACAACATGATGGTCATACTATTAGTAACTAAATGATGGTAATAATAATAATAATGTTAATGATAATGCTAATGATAATAATCATAATAATATTAATAATAATAATATTATTATTATTGTTGTTATTTTTATTATTACTATTATTAATATTATAACAACATTAGTGATAATAATATTGATAATAAAAATAATAATGATTGTGGGTGTGGGATGTCCACAGAATGTGTATTAGAAGTGGATAAATAAACTCGCGTAAATCCTTTGGTGATATATTGACAGGAGAGACTAGATACAGGAGGGTCTGAACTGATGTACATCCGTCTCGTACGAGGGTGACAGTGCGACTGGCTTCTGTCTAAAATAATAAGTGTTGCCATATCATTGTTCATTACACAGTTCGTTCACTGATACGATACACATATATGCACACAATGATGATAATAATTATTATGATAATGATAATTAGTACCATTACTACTATTACCAATATCAGTGTTACTATTTTCGTTATTAATGTAATTATTATCATTATTATTTTTATTGTTATCATTATTATCACTATTACTATTATCATTATTACTATTATTATCATTATTATTATTATCATTATTATTATTATCATCATTATTATTATCATTATTATCACTATTATCTTTTTTTATTATTACTATTATCATTATTACAGTTATTTCTTATCTTTCTTTTTGCTTTCACTATCATCTTTTTTTATTATTACTATTATTAAGTAAAGTAAAGGTCAACATCGACGGCACGGAGTTAGAACAAGTCAAGAAGTACAAGTATCTGTAAAGTATAATCACAGAAAATAGCAAGTGCGAGGAGGAAATTAGATCAAGAATAGGAATGGCAAACAACGTATTCTTCCAGCATAAAGAACTGATAGATCGCAACATCACCCTCCAGACTAAGATCAAAATTTTGAATCTATACATAATACTAGTTGCAGCGTATGAGTCAGAGTTTTGGACAATGACTAAAGAAGCACAGAGAAGGATACCAGCATTGGAAATGTGGTGTCTAAGAAGAATGTTTAGGACCAGTTGGACGGACACAATTAAGAACGTTGATATGCTTGAGAAGGCAAACATCAAGGATAGGTGGCTGAATCAAGTTGCAAGGAGGAAGATATAGTTTGAGGGACACGTTCTTAGGGGCTCGTCTGGGGATTTGGAGTTGCTGGCGTTGGAAGGATTGGTGGAAGGGATAGATAGGGGGAGACAGAGAGGGACCTGCTTCGACAACATCAAGGACGGGCTAGAGCTGGATCGTATGTGGAATGCAAGAGGAAAGCGGAAGAGCGAGGTCTTTGGAGGTCTTTGGCAGCCAACCTTCG
>NC_061855.1:18462849-18467849 GCF_019202785.1 Penaeus chinensis | reverse complement strand
CTTTCTTTTCCCTTTTCCTTTTGACAGCCCCTCTTCCATATCTCCCTTTTTTGTGCCTGGAATGAGCCATCGACACAACGCTCATCACTGCGCCTCCCTTCCACATGAATCCACTATCGCGACCCTGGGTTTGCGTTGCCCAGAAAATATTCACAGCTTGTGCAAATGTCAGCTCATTCCTGCGCCTCATTACTCAAGTTCGCTGTGGCAAGAGTCTTCTCGATCACGCGGTTGGGGCAAGTCATGATAACAACGATGACAAGGAGAATAATATGATATAGATATTCTGATATGGCTGTTGTCGTTACAAATACTGTAGGTGTTATTTTGTTATTGTCATCATTGTTGCTATTACTACTGCAATTATTATTGGTTTTGTTATTATTATCATGATGTTAATAGCATTTGTATTACAAGTATCATTATTATTATTATCATTATTATCATTATTATTATTATGATTATTATGATTATTATCATTATCATCATCATTGACATTCCTATCATTACCATTATTATCGTTATTTTTATCATTTTTATTATTATTGTTATTATCGTTGTTATTAATATCATCCTTACCATTGTTATCATCGTTATTATCATTATTATCAAATTTATTATCATCATTATCATCATTATCATTATTATTATTATTATTATTATTATTATTATTATTATTATTATTATTATTATTATTATTGCTATTACTATTATCATTATTATTACTATTATTATTATCATTACTAATTATTGTTATCATGATCATTATTATCAATATAATTATTATTATTATTATTATTATCATTATTGTTATTATTGTTGTTGTTGTTATTAGCATTATCATATTCATTAACATTCCTATCATTATCATTATTATCATCATTTTCATCATTTTCACTGTTATTGTTATTATCTTTATTGTCGTTGTTATTATGATTACTTTATTATTATTATTATTATTATTATTATTATTATTATTACTATTATTATTATCTTATTACTATCATAATTTTTATTGTTATTTTTACTATTACTACTATCATCATTATCATAATCATCATTAATGTCATGTGTCATTATTATTATTGATAATATTATTACTATTACTGTTGTTGTTATTGCTATTGTTATCATTAGTATAATTCAATATTATTATTATTACTGTTATCAATAGTAGTAGAAGTAGTAGTAGCATCATCATCATTTTCATTTTCATTATCATTGTCATTATTGTTATTATTATTGTTATTTGCAGTTATCAATATTGTTTCCATTACTAGCATAATTATTAGTGTTATTATTATTGCCATTGTTGATGCTGCTGTTATTGTTATCATTATCATTATTAACCTTAGTTTCATTATCATTATCATTATTGTTGTTGTTGTTAATATTATTATTATCATTATTATTAACACTATCATTATCAACATCATTATCATTATCATTATTATCATAACTACATAAATCATTATCACTCTCATTATTATTATTATTATTATTTATTATTATTGTTATTACTATTATTATTACTATTATTGTTATTATTATTATTATCACCACCATCATTATTATGGTTATAATAATAATTGTTACAATCATCATTACTATCCCCATTACTATTGTTATCATTACTCGTAGCAGTAGCAGAAGTAATTATCATCATCACCATCATTTCCATGATCATCTTTATCATCATAATCATTATTTCTTAAGTCTTTATTACCCTTATCCCTACTATTAGTGTTACCAGCCTCCTTTTTTTAGATAGCTGTAGTATCACAGTTATTATTGTCATACAGGCGAGAACCACTGAAAGAAAAATACGCATTTCCACTGAGATGAGGAACCCTTTCAGCGGCCGCTTTGACCTGTCAGGAACGCGTTGAAAAGATCAGGTGACGGCAGGGAGGAGGAGGAGGAGGAGGAGGAGGAGGAGGAGGAGGAGGAGGAGGAGGAGGAGGAGGAGGAGGAGGAGGAGGAGGAGGAGGAGGAGGAGGAGGAGGAGGAGGAGGAGGAGGAGGAGGAGGAGGAGGAGGAGGAGGAGGAGGAGGAGGAGGAGGAGGAGGAGGAGGAGGAGGAGGAGGAGGAGGAGGAGGAGGAGGAGGAGGAGGAGGAGGAGTTTTGAGGAGGAGGAGGAGGAGGAGAAAGAGTAAGAGGAAGAGGAGAAGAGGAAGAGGAGGAGGAGGAAAAAGAAGAGAAGGAGAAAGAGTAAGAAGAGGAGGAGAAGGAGGAAGAAGAGGAAAAGGAAGAGTAGGAGGAGGAGGAAGATTAAGAAGAGAAGGGGGAGGAGGAGGAAGAAGGAGAAGAAGAATAGGAGGAGGAGGGAGAGAAGGAGGAGGAGGAGAAGGAAGAGGAGGAGTAAGAGGACGAGGAGGATAGAAAGGGGAAAAGAGAGGAAATGAGGACGAATTATAAAAAAAAGGAAAATGAGGAAGAGAAGAATGGAGGAAGAGGAAGTAGAAAAACGGAAAAAAGGGGAAAAGGAGGAGGAAGAGAAGGAGGAGGAAGCAAAGGATGAAAAACGGAGCGGGAGGTGAAAAAGACGAGAGAAGTATAAGCGGAAACAGGACGTGAAGGAGAAAGAAGAAAGATAAGGAGACGAATAGGGGGGAGAGGGAGGTGGGGCCCGGGGGTAGAGGGGGGGGCGGAATCCCTCTTTTGGCCTGCGAGAAAGGTTAAAGATATCGTAAATTCCGAAGATGAAGGGGAATTCGTCACTGTCATGGCGCTTGAACTGGGCAGGATATCACGCATTGGCAAGCTGTTCGCGCGCCTCCAAGCACACGCAGAGTCTTGCTCAGCCCTTCAACACTTTTGCTTTGGGGGGAAAGGGGAAGAGGGGGGGGGCTTCTGCTTTGAGGGGGGAGAAGAAGGGGGAGCTCTGACTCGGGGGCTAGGAATGGGGGGGGGGGGGATACAGGCAGTATATGCTTTTCATTCGTGAGGGCAGCGAGGTGCGTTGGTGTATGCTCAAAGGCATGCAATTCGTGAATATAAATTAGAAATATCTTTTTCGTGTGTGTGTGTGTGTGTGTGTGTGTGTGTGTGTGTGTGTGTGTGTGTGTGTGTGTCTATGTGTGTGTGTGTGTGTGTCCGTGTGTGTAATATATACGCATGGGTGTGTGCGTGTGTGGGGGCATGTGCGTGTGAGATAGTATCTGCACGTATTTGCCAAAGGATAAATAGAGATAAACACGCACAGACGTACAGCCTCTCCCATTACGCTTTTTCCCAGTTGGCACATTGCTTTGCTTGCTCATTCTTCACCTAAGAAGTGTAACAAGGATGCCGCCCTGTTTGTCTTCTCTGTCTCCCATTATTTTGCGAAATAAATTGTGCTCTTCCTATTTTCCAGCTAGATTACGCTCTCATAAGCCTAATATTTTTGACAAACTATGGCAGATTATTCGCCGCTAAATTTTCTCGAATCAAAGGGAAACGAGCCTATCCCATTCTTTCGCTTCCTTCGATTTCATGGTTTTAATTAATTTAATTCTAGTGTAAATATAAGCAATATCTCATAACATAAAAATGTTTCTTTTTTAATGTTCTCACATATTACTTTATGTTATCATTTTCCAACCTTAAACTGAAATTTCCCGCCTTTATCGTTATATCTTTTATTACTACGTATTTCAACACTTGCTACTATAATTCTACACAGTTATAGGTTCATAATAGCCACTATCAGTGAAGAAGTAGCAATGAGTAAATTGTACAGAAAACGATTATCATTTTATCTACAACGATATTGAGGGACGATTGATAGGAATAACAAAAATACTGAAAAGATTAGGCATTATTTCAAGGCATAAATATTTGAACTGCCGAGGTCTATGGTGATGTTATTAATAGCAACAAAATGGTAATGGTACTGATAATGGTATGATAAAATGATAAAAAAGATGATAACTATGATGGTACCATTAATGAAGATAGCAGTCTAATGATAAGAGAGTTTGATTATATAATTTACATACTATATACCAAATCCTGAACTAAAAAGATAATGATCATCATAAAAATAATAATATTAAAGTAATAATAACAGTTTTGATGATAATTATAATGACAGTGCCGATAATGATAGTGATGATAATGATAATGGTGATAATGATTACGGTAATAACAACAATAATGACAATGATGATGATAAAAATTATAATGACGATGATAATAATGTCAATACTAATATTGAATATGATACTGATAATAATAATGAACATGATGATGATAATAATAATGAAAATGATAATAATGACAATGATAATAATAATTGTATTGATAATATTAATAATAATGAAAAGGATGATAATGATAATAGTAATAATATTAATAATGATAACTATAATAATTATAGTAATAATGATGAGAGTAATGATGATAATAATGAAAACAATAACAATAATGATAATGATAATAATTGAAATGATAATCAAAACGATAATAATTGTTATTATAGTGATATGATAATTATTATGATAATAATTATAATGATAATAATACTAATTATAATAATCATGATAATAATTATTATAATAATAATCATAATAATCATAATAATCATGATAATGATTATAATAATAATTATTATTATTATGATAATCATGAAAATAATTATAATAATCTTGATAATGAATTGTTATAACAATAATAATCATGATAATGATTATAATAACAATAATCAATATTTTAATAATCATGATAATAATTATAATAATCTTGATAATAAATTATAATGACAATAATAATCATAATAACAATGATAATTATAATAATGGCAACAATAATAATGAAATAATAGTAAAAATAATAATAATGATAATGATACTAGCAGTCTTATTAGTAATAGTATAAAAGTAGCAGTGATAATGATAACAATATCAATGATATTGATGAAAATAGTAATGAGGATAATATTAGTAAAACTAGTAGTAATGATAATCATAATAATGATAATAATAAGTATAGTGATAATAACAACAATAATGATAATG
>NC_061855.1:18455349-18457849 GCF_019202785.1 Penaeus chinensis | reverse complement strand
CCCCCCTCACCCTTTGTCTCTTTCATTATCTCTCTTCCCTACCATTCCTTTTCCTTTCTTCTCTTCTTTCCTCTTCCCATCCTTTTTTATTTTGTTCTCTTGGCTTCCCCTCCCCCCTCTGTTTCTCTCTCTCTCTCTGTCTCTCTCTCTCTCTCTCTCTCTCTCTCTCTCTCTCTCTCTCTCTCTCTCTCTCTCTCTCTCTCTCTTCTTTTCTCCTCCCCTCCTTCCCTCCCTCCATCTCTCCCTTCCTCCTACTCCGTCCTCCTTCCCTCCCTCTCACCTTCTCCCCCTCCCCACTTCTCCAGCACAGAAGGTGTACCACAACACACACTCTGCCTTCCCTCTGGAGCGCCGAGGGAGGGTGCCAACTGCACGCTCAGCGCTGGACAACCCCGGGCAGGAATTAGGGAACCGAGGAGATAGACTGAGATGCTGCAGAAGATATAATTACGCAATCAGACCGCGGACAAGCACCGAGCAAGCTGTGATTAAGCTGCGGGGACGAGAAATGGAAATGGCTGGGTGGAAGTGATAAAGCGGGAGAGAGAAAGAGAGGCGAGTAGAGGTATGATAGATAGATGGGTGATAGATAGATGGTGTAGGGGGTGAGTTCAGATCGAAATATGGCCTGTTTCTTTTTTTTTTCGAGAGGTGATAATTCCGAAAAAAAAGGTTTAAACAATGAAAAAATAACGTTTTCAGTTGCCAATTAACTCTGATGTGTTCACCTGCAAATGCATAATGAAGAAATATTGTCTTCATTACTCTGAACTGTTGCAAGCGCCGAGTTTGCAAATACGTGAATTCCCATTGCATTATTTCATATGCTTTTTCATACCTTGACGTCATAATGAAGTAAGTAACATTTCGGGCAAGAAAAGTGGCTGTGTCGCTACGAAGGGAAATTATGAAAGATTTAATTCATATCTAATTTGAAATTACAAGATTTGATTCGCTGATTTTAAAATATATATACATATATATATGTGTGTGTGTGTGTGTGTGTGTGTGTGTGTGTGTGTGTGTGTGTGTGAGTGTGTGTGTGTATCCCCAATCGAAACAATTCAGACCAGCTATTTTATGCTGCATACAGCAACTACACATGACAGAGCATAATAAAAGTGCAGGTTACAACACACCACTTGATAGTGTTCATTCCCATTTCATAGAGTTGCACATAAATATAAATGTTGATATTTGCAGTTGCACACATTTTGAACACGGACTGCGCCGGACACAAAGCGAAGTACGGACTCCCTATAAACATCAATTAATATTTCTGAGTTTTGTTGCGAGACAGTGCGAAGTGCCGCGCCAGGGAGTCCTAATGTAACGGCTGCCGCACCTGGTCTTTGGGGGTACACATATAACGGGGGTAAATCTATAACGGATACCTGAATCGGAATCGAGGACAACACCGAAAAAAATCTTTTGATGTTATTGTTTTCCCCAAGGCGAGATAAGAGTCCAGACATGATTGGGATGTTGCTAATGGAAACACATTATAAGAGCAGTACTCGAGGCGGTAGAGAGGATGTAGTGGGAGACCTAAGGAGAGGTGAGAAAGACAGGAAAGAGGAGGAGCAAGAAAAGGGAGTAAAGAAAGATGGGAATCTCGGAATTGTCTTATAATAATCCCATGGACGCGAGTAAGCCCTGCAGATCGGATTGCGCAAATGAGATTCAGTGGGAATGGCGCCTGGAGGCAAACTCGGTTACCAAAGGCGAAGGGATGCTGGCGCGCTGTTCCTGTTCGTGGCGGCTTCGGGTGTTGTAGCTCAGCTCTCCGCCTTTGTGTCGAGCTCTGCGTTGAGCTGGGCGGTGTGTGGGTGTTACTGAGCTGTTGCTAGGCCTGCCAGACACTGCGAGAGGAGAGCTTACTAGCCGCTGCGCCCGCCATCTGCCCGAGTCGCAGCGAGCTTTCGGGATGTCCCGAGGGCGCCCGCAGCGGCAGCGCCCGCGTCCGGAGCAGCGGTCGTCGGGCTGGCAATTGCGTTAGGCGCGTTGATGTCCCTTTCCATTTCCCTTTTTATTTATGATTGGCTTCAACCAGCGCCGCCTAATCGCATCGCAGCGACACACGGCCTTTCAACCGGACAGCAGGCTGACCGGTTGCAAAAATGTTTGTTCATGGCCGCGACAAATGCATTCGCAGGCCATTCGGGAAATAGTCTGCCTTAGTTGCGTATTTTCCGCATTTTCTTCTACGGAATTTATTGGAGGTATATATCTAAAGGCTCCTGAGCCACCTAAAACTCAGCGGAAAAACGAAAGCCATGTCTCTTCTCATATTTGTTTATCTATCCTTATAATGTGTATTGTTTATCTGAACACCTACATATTTCTCTATTCTTTATTCAGCTGTCTATTACCTATATATATCTACCAACTTTTATATATGTCTTTGTCCATTTTACCCTTTTTCAGTCTAACCATCCATTTTACATTTCTACTTCAAGCTATCGATCTATTTATATATCCATATAACTGTTACCTTCCA
>NC_061855.1:18430349-18435349 GCF_019202785.1 Penaeus chinensis | reverse complement strand
TTTTTTTTTTTATGAAAGCTGCTGTGTAATACTCTCCTGCTTCCCTTTAAACAAAGTTCTGATGCAAAGACAAATCTGCGTAGGAGGGAGACAACCCTTCAGGTAAGTTAACTTCAGCATACCCTTCCGAGTCTTTAAGTTTGAATTCGTCCGTGAATATTTCAGTGGTTTCTTTATATTTTCACTTTGGGCTCTACAGGTCTGTTTTATTTCCACTCTCCACTTTCCACTTGCGGGGACGAGCGGCTGGACTATCTTCATTGTATTTGACGGCTGTGGAAGGTTTTCGCGTTTTACGTTTATTTCGAGGTCTGGTATTTTATTTTTCTGTTTGTTTTTTGGCTGTTGTTGTTTTTCCTTGAGATTGAACAAGTCAGATTTTGTCTGTAGCGATGGATATGGAAAAAAATAAATGCAATAGTGGTTCTCCACTTTCTATTGGATATCTGAATGATCTCCAATAGATTTTGCATTGATTTTTTTTTTTTTTTTTTTTTGACAAATGAAAACGATCAGTCTTCGGGGAAAAAATGTTTGAATTTTTATCCGAATTCCTACATCTTTATAAATCGCCCTTTTCTGCTCAAACTGCCTTTAGTTTAAGCGATTTCGGAGTGCAAGAATTTCTCCTTTCTCTTTCTGTTCTCCAAGTCGTTACAGAATTCTAGTACTAGTGCTCCTTCGGAAGAGAAGGAGAGAAAGAGAGAGAGAGCGAGAGAGAGAGAGAGAGAGAGAGAGAGAGAGAGAGAGAGAGAGAGAGAGAAAGAGAAAGAAAGAGAGAGGGAGAGAGAGAGAGAAAGAGAAAGAGAGAGAGAGGGAGAGAGAGAGAGAGAGAGAGAGAGAGAGAGAGAGAGAGAGAGAGAGAGAGAGAGAGAGAGAGAGAGAGAGAGAGAGAGAGAGAGAGAGAGAGAAAAGAGACAGATAGGAAGATAGAGAGAAGGAAAGAAAGAGACAGAGAGAGAGAAAGAAAGAGAGAGAGAGAGAGAGAGAGAGAGAGAGAGAGAGAGAAGGAAAAGAAACAGATAGGAAGATAGAGAGAAGGAAAGAGAGAGACAGAGAGAGAGAAAGAAAGAGAGAGAGAGAGACAGAGAGAGAGAGAGAGAGAGAGAGAGAGAGAGAGAGAGAGAGAGAGAGAGAGAGAGAGAGAGAGAGAGAGAGGGAAAAAAGACAGATAGGAAGATAGATAGTAGGAGAGAGAGAGACAGAGAGAGAGAAAGAGAGAGAGAGAGAGGAAAGATACAGATAGGAAGATACAGAGAAGGAGAGAGACAGAAAGCGAGAGAGAAAGAACTTGGTGCTGCCCTCTCCTCTCTTCATAATTAACCCAAGATGCCTTCACGAAACGCATCTAAAGCATGCTGGACCCATTCCTTCCCGCGCGCCTCTCCCTTCCTAGCGTGGCTGGAACGCGTCCATATCGCCATCAGATTTTGCTCCGCTTTTCGCTGTAATGGCCTTGTCTTCGGGCGCCTCCACCGCTCGCCCATAAATCAGGAGGTTGATGGCGACCGCACCCTGCTGACCGCTAGCATTACGCGCCGCTCGCATCATACCCTGTACTTCGTTGCAAGGGATTTCCTTTCACATATATATGAGTGTGTGTGTGTGTGTGTGTGTGTGTGTGTGTGTGTGTGTGTCTATATAAATATATATATATATATATATATATATATATATATATATATGTATAAATGTGTATATGTATATTTGTATATTCATATATATGTATGAATGTAAATATACATATGTACACACACACACACACACACACACACACACACACACACACACACACACACACACACACACACACACACACGCATATTAATATAAAATCATATATACATATACATATATATAAATGTATACATATATATATTCATAAATACCTACATACACACACAAACACACACACATACACCCACACACACGCATATCAATATATAATCATATATACATATACATATATCTAAATATATATACATATATTCATAAATACCTACGTATACAGTCACACACACACACACACATACACACACTCACACATATATATATACATACATATGTGTATGTGTGTGCACATATATAGATAGATAGATATAAATGTATATACATATTCATATATCTACATATATATTCATAAATGCACACACGCGCGCGCACGCACACACACACACATATCTACATAAACATATTCATATACTGCCGCGATGGCCCAGTGGTTAGAGCACTGAACTCCGACCTTCGTGGTCCCGAGTTCAATTCCCCGTCGCGGCGTTCATAAAAATGCCTGCGCTCTGACCGCTGGCTTGAGCCTGAGAAAACGACATATCGCCTTGAGAAGTCAAACGCAGGTGTCGTAGGGGAAGTCACCGCTTTGGCACAAGTGTTAGCGCGCCGAACCGCGGTTGATTAGGAAGGGCATCCAATTAGACAAGGGTGGCACTGCCATATAACCTCTCAATAGTGAAGAGAGTCTTATGTCCTGCAGTGGAATGAATGGCTGTGTGTATATATAAATCTCTCTCTCTCTCTCTCTCTCTCTCTCTCTCTATATATATATATATATATATATATATATATATATATATATATATTCATAAATACCTACACACACACATATATTTATGTGTGTGTGTGTATATATGTATGTGTATATATATTCACATATATACATATATATACATATATATCTATATGCAAATATACATTTATGTATGTATTGTACGGGTTGTCTGCGTCTCCCTCCCCTAGTTTGCGGGGCCGTCGGAGCCAACGAGACCTAAGCCTCCGGCCTCCTGTTCCGGCTGAGAGTAATTATCACTGACGCATGTCTTGTGCGGTATTATAGTTGGTAGCGTCTTTCATGAATGTGTGAAACAAAGTCTTTGGCTCAAAGCATTCACCAGAATCTTTAAAATGTGTATAACTGATAAAAGGTAAAAATTTAATCATAAGAGTAAATTAAAATTCAAATAGAAAGAATTCAAATAAGTTAAATAAACTATAAAACTTTACTACGTTGTATCAAAAAGTCGTCATATTTCATAAATTTATTATCATTATTTTGTATATTTAGATGGAAAAACGAAACAAAAGACAAAGCTTAATACCATTATTATCAAAACAAAAGCAAGAAAACAATGAAATAAAACCTCCGGTAAAATAAAATTTAAACACAAATACACGTTATAAGAGACAATCCTAAATAAAACAAATAAAAAACAATACCTGGTAAAACAGCGGACTCACTGTAAGATCCATATGTACGTTAAAAAAAAAATAATAAAACAAATAAAAATTAAAAAAAAATAAAAATGACAAAGCCTGAAACAACGGCGGTCATCTGAGGGACAGCCGACCGTAGGTAATGAGCCAATGCCCGTGCGCAACTCAAGCAAGGTGGTTGACCCCGCCTTATTTATACAAACAAGGTCGTGCCCGGGGAGGTGTTCGCGCATCTAGACTCATTTTATAGTTAAGAGTCGTCTGCCTTCTCTAAACATTTCTTAAAATACTACAATTTTATCGATAAATTGCCGTAGTTTAAAGAAGATAAAAGAGGTTTAAGAAAGAAAAATACCCATATCATAATATAGACACTAAAAGAAAGGAACAAACATACATAAATTCAAACAGACGATAAAAATGATGTCCGTGGGCTAGCTGAGGGGTTTGGCACCAAATGCCCGTTGTGGATTTTCCCTCGGCCTTGTCTGTCGCCATCTTGGGCGCCATCTTGGTATTCCCGTAGCTATGAGGGCGACCTCCCGACGTCATCCTTCGCAGGCCTCGAGTGGGACATCGGGACGTTGTACCATGGATAGCTTGGGCCAAATATCTTCGGAACACTAAAAATGTCCAAGGCGTCTCCATCCTCCTCCTGCAGCGCCTCCGTCAGGCAGTACCTTCTGCAGCGCCTCCTGTGGCGCCTCCGTCACTATCGCCCTGGCCCAAACTTATAATTTTGGTCGCGGGGACTTTTCATGGGGGGTTTTGGGTGATGTTGAGCGGGTATGGGTCGCCGGAAGAGGCAGTAAGAGCGGCAGCTCACTACAGTATATGTGTGTGTGGATATGGATATACATGGGTAGATATATACATTTATATACATGTATGTATATATATTTCATATATGCATGCATGTATATACACATATATACATACATATACATATATATGTATGTGTATATATGTATATGTGTATATATGTATATATACATGTATGTGTGTGTGTTTGTGTGTATATATACATATATATGTGTGTGTGTTTGTGTGTATATATACATATATATGTGTGTGTGTTTGTGTGAATATATACATATATATGTGTGTGTGTGTTTGTGTGTATATATACATATATATGTATACATACATGTATACAGACATATATATACATATATATGTATACATATAAACATGTAGATATATATACATATATGTGTCCGTGTGTGTATATATATGTATATATATTTGTATGTGTGTGTGTGCGTGCGTGCGTGTGTATGTGTGTCTGTGTGTGTGTATGTATGTGTATATATATACATGTATGTATGTATGTATGTATGTATGTATGTATGTATGTATGTATGTATGTATGTATGTATGTATGTGTATATATATACTGTGTATATATATATATATGTGTGTGTGTGTGTGTGTGTATGTGCATATATATGTGTATATAAATAACTGAATATCTATATATATATATATATAATACCTATATTTCATGTCTTATTGTGGCTGTTTTCCTTTTCATCATATAGGTAATATATCAATATTCTGCCCTTGTTTGATTGCGAATTTTCGACTTTATTTCCCGGTCCTTCTACATCGTTTCGTATCAGCCGAGGTCGTGTCCGAGGCACTACATAGTAGCAAAGTCCCGTCAAGAAAAGAATTAACAGCAGTTTTTTTTTCCCCCTCTATCCATTGGCTTAACTGGATTTTCTTCCAATACCGAACAGGGAACAAAAGTTAAGTCCTGAAACCCAGAC